>NC_057814.1:214056840-214273412 GCF_018294505.1 Triticum aestivum
CTCCTCCACTACAAGAAATCTCGTCCCGAGATTTAGGAGGGTAGAAGGAACAGTGCGGGGGTATTCTTCGCGCAGACGATCCTTCTCGTTCCCAAGTGGCCTCATCTTCAGAATGGTTGCGACCACTGGACTTTGAGAAACTTGATCGCCTTCTGACGTGTGCGGCGTTCAGCTTGGTCGAGAATGCGGACCGGATGCTCCTTATAGGAGAGGTCTTGCTGCAATTCGAGCACTTCATGATCCACAGCTCGGATTGGATCCTTGAAGCATCGGCGGAGCTGTGACACATGGAACACATCGTGAACCTGAGAAAGGTTCGGCGGTAGTTCCAGTTGGTATGCCACTTTTCCACGCCTTTCGAGAATAGTGAATGGGCCAATATAGCGAGGAGCTAGTTTGCCCTTGATCCCGAATCGGTGAGCACCCTTCATAGGTGTGACTCGAAGATAAGCCTTTTCGCCAGGTTGATAGACCATGTCTTTATGATGACGGTCATACTGACTCTTCTGACGTGACTGAGCAGTCTTGAGATTCTCGCGAATAATGCGGACTTGTTCTTCGGCATCTTGGATAATATCCGGACCGAAGAGTGGACGTTCCCCAGTTTCTGACCAGTTCAGAGGGGTTCGGCACTTTCGTCCATATAACACCTCGAAGGGGGCCATCTTCAGACTAGCTTGATAGCTATTATTATAGGAGAACTCAGCATACGGGAGAGATTCCTCCCATTTCTTGCCGAAGGAAATAACGCAAGCTCGAAGCATGTCTTCGAGGATTTGATTGACGCGTTCAACTTGTCCTTGCGATTGAGGATGAAACGCAGTACTAAATGACAGATGAGTTCCCATTGCTTCTTGGAAACTTGCCCAGAATCTTGAAGTGAATATGCTACCACGGTCTGAACTGATAACCAATGGAATACCATGGAGTGAAACAATCCTGGACATATAGAGCGTTGCCAACTGGCTAGCAGTGATCGTTTCTTTGACTGCCAGGAAATGTGCAACTTTGGAAAGCCGGTCAATGACGACAAGAATAGCATCATTACCTTTCTGCGATTTGGGAAATCCAGTGACGAAGTCCATCTCAACATGGTCCCATTTCCATTCAGGAATAGAGATAGGTTGCAGAGTTCCAGCAGGCCTTTGATGTTCTGCTTTGATGCGACGGCAAACGTCACACTCAGCAACATAACGAGCAATGTCTTGCTTCATATTAGTCCACCAGAATCTCTGACGGATATCTTGGTACATCTTTGTACTACCCGGATGGATACACAGAGGCGTATCATGAGCTTCTTTCATAACTTCCTGTGTCATATCCAGGTTTTTCTCTGCACATGGCACCACTAGGCGGCCCTTGAAGTATAGGGTGCCATCTTCAGAAATGGTGAAGAATGAGGGCTTTCCTTCTGCGAGGTAGCGCTTAATCTTGTGGGCTTCAGAGTCATACCCCTGTATTCTCTTGATGGAGTCCAGGAGATCTGGTTCGACGATCAGGGTATTGAGGGAACCCTGGGGAACAACACGGAGGTTCATCTTGCGGAACTCCTTAGGAGGGGGAGCGAGTGCACCCGGAGGAACAATATGGAGGTTCAGCTTCCTGAATTCTTCAACAAGTGAGGGCTGAACTTTATGAACTTGGAGGTGGTTGCAGTAAGACTTGCGGCTCAAGGCATCAGCCATTACATTAGCCTTGCCTGGAGTATAGGAAATACCCAAGTCAAAGTCTGCAACGAGCTCCATCCATCTCTGTTGACGGAGGTTCAGATCTGGCTGAGTAAACAGATACTTCAGACTTTGGTGGTCAGTGAAGATCTCGCAACGATTACCGAGAAGGTAATGTCGCCACTGCTTCAGCGCATGAATGACAGCAGCAAGTTCGAGGTCGTGAACTGGGTAGTTCTCTTCGTGAGGGCGCAATTGTCGAGAGGCATAAGCAATCACTTTGCGGTCTTGCATTAGGACACAGCCTAATCCTTGACGGGAAGCGTCGCAGTAAATGACAAAGTCCTTCTTAGTATCAGGTGGAGCTAGAACTGGAGCAGAAGTCAACTTGTCTTTGAGTGCTTGGAAACTTTCCTGACATTTGTCTGTCCATTGGAACTTGACGCCCTTATGCAACAGGTTAGTCAGAGGCCTGGCGATCTTAGAGAAGTTCTCGACGAATCGACGGCAATAGCTGGCGAGACCGAGAAAACTTCTGACTTGCTTAACGTTCTTGGGAGGAGTCCAATCAAGAATAGCCTGAACTCGCTCGGGGTTGACGGCAATACCATCCTTAGAGATGACATGCCCGAGATAGGTTACTTCGGGTAGCCAGAATTCACATTTAGAGAACTTGGCATATAGTTGATGTTCTCGTAGCTTTTCCAGCACAAGACGAAGATGTTCAGCATGTTCTTCTTCGTTCTTGGAAAATATCAGGATATCATCCAGATAAACCACGACGAACTTGTCGAGGTAATCCATGAATATGTAGTTCATCATACGAGAGAAGGTGGCTGGAGCATTGGTTAAACCGAAAGACATGACGGTGTACTCGTATGAACCATAGCGAGTCACGAAGGCGGTCTTTGGGATATCCTCTTCGCGAACACGGATCTGGTGGTAGCCCAACCTCAAGTCGAGCTTAGAGAACACTGACGAACCCGCCAGTTGATCATACAGATCATTGATCCGAGGAAGAGGGTATTTATTCTGAATGGTAGCTTGGTTTATAGGACGGTAGTCTTGAACTAACCGGTTTGTCCCATCCTTCTTCTTGACAAAGAGAGAAGGTGCTCCCCAAGGAGAGCAACTTGGGCGAATGAATCCTTTGCGAAGAGACTTGTCGATTTCCTCCTTAAGCTCAAGGAGTTCATGCGGCGGCATTTTGTAGGGTCGCTTGGCTATAGGAGTGGTGCCTGGTTTCAAGTCGATGATGAATTCGACAGCTCTAGCAGGGGGAATCCCTGGAAGTTCTTCAGGGAAGACGTCGAGGAATTCACGCACGACGGGAATATTTTCAATGCCCTCGAGTGGTGCAGCGTTCAATGCATTCAATGCATAGAGCCTTGCCTCGGCATTTTGCACCAGATTAGCTTGGTAAGCAACTATTTCATCTGAAGGGTGTAGCAGATGGACGGTTTTAGTGGCGCAAACTATAGAAGCAGTATGCGCTTTCAACCAATCCATACCCAAAATGAGGTCGATGTTAGACGACTTCAGGATAATGGGAGAGGCATAGAATTCCAGCCCTTCGATTTCCACGGGGACATCGATGCCAACCAAGGAGGTTTGACACTGTCCCACGGGGGTTTTGACCAATACAGAGGTGTTCATCTCCTCACATTTAACGTCGTGCTTGTATGCAAAATCTTCTGACATGAATGAATGCGATGCACCTGTATCAAATAAAACGGATGCTGGTACTGAATTTACGAGGAGTGTACCCATCACAGTAGCAGGCTGGTCTTGAGCTTCGTTGAGATCAACGTGGTTGGCATGAGCACGACCATAAGACTTAGCATTGTTGTTGCGAGGCTGATTGTTACCACGGCCAGTTGCTGGAAGGGCCAGTTGATTCTGGTTCTGGTTGCATTCTCTAGCACGGTGCCCTGGTTGACCACACCTGAAGCACAAGCCATTATTCGGAGTGGGAACAGGAGCTTGGGATGGTGGAGCTGGAAGCCTTGACTGCCTGGACGGTGGTGTAGGCAGGCGAGGTGCAGCATAGGTCTGCTTTGGGGCAGAAGCATTTGGACGATACATGCTGTTCGGGATCCATATCTTACGCTTCTGTGAGGGCGGGCCCGAAGATGAGCCCGTGTCACGGTTGCGTCTGTGAGAGCTCTGGTATTCCTGCAGACCAGTTTCGACATTGATGGCCTTGTTCACCAAGGTGGCGAAATCAGCAAAGTCATGCACTAGAAGTGCGAGCTTGATGTCAGCTTGAAGGCCATCACGGAACTTCTCCTGTCTGCGTGCATCAGTTGCAATGTCTTCTTCAGCATAGCGGGACAAGTCCAGAAACTCCCGCTGATAAGCTTCGACAGTTTTGTTGCCTTGGGTGAGGTTGCGGAACTCACGCTTCTTCCGGTCCATGACTCCTTGAGGAATGAAGCGGGCACGGAAAGCAGCTTGGAAGTCTGGCCATGTGATGATTGTTCCAGCTGGCAGAGTACGCCTGTGGCTGTCCCACCATTGAGCTGCGGGTCCCTTCAAGAAGAAGGAAGCAAAGGTGACATAGCTGGCAGGGGCTACATCAGCAGACTCCATCTCATAGGTGATGTCACGAAGCCAGTCATCAGCATCCAGAGGCTGAGTTGAGCTGCGGTAGATGGTTGGGTTGAGGCGTATGAAATCTTGAAGAGTCACTTGGGCTGGCTGCTGGTTCATATTGGGGCGAGGAAACTGAGCCATCATATTTTCCATGAATTGGCGGTTCAGTTCGAAACTGTTGGATCATACCAGCCATGTACTCAGGTGGTGGTGGGGCATCGCCACCACGGCCACGACCACCTGGTCTAACCATCCTGCTAATATATAACAGGGGTAGTTCAGCATTTAGAAAATTTGCAATGACAAGAATCATTCATGATGAAACATGCATAATGAAAGGAGCACGATAGCTACTACATCAGTAGTCGGCATAGCTTACAAAAGGGGTCATGCATAGAGTTCAGTACACAGAGTTCAGTACATAGACTAAAACATCATAGGCGGCACACAGGCTCGCGGCGACTGCACTTAACACTACAAACAAGCCTACATCAGTCCCAAGAGGTACTGTGGAGGTAATCGTAGCCCGACAGCTGGTAGTGAGGCAACAGATAGCCCTCCACGTCAGCAGACTGGGGGCCGCGGATACTCAGGTGTAGAGCCCGACGCTCAGGTGGCAGAAGAGGACCAAGTGCGGGAGAGTAGCCTCCCACCTCTGGCCAACCGACACCGTGGGGCATCACGGTCCTGGCTGGGTAGATCGCAGAACGCGGTACCTGTCCAGACCGGACAAAGGGGTGCAGCAGCGTCAGAGCACGGTAAAGGTGCTGACGGGTGGTGTACATCTCGTGGCGAAGAGCTCGGTTAGCTCGATCCAGCCCATCAGCATGCAGAACCAGGTGCTGATGGTAGAAGGGCTCTCGGGTGACAGTGGAGTAGGCAGCAGTATAGTATCCCTCTGCACCAACATCAGAGGCGGTAGCAATGTGCCTGAAAGGGGAGGTGTCCAACTCCCGATACTCTCCACGAAGACGTGTCAGAGCAGCATAGGCTGCATCGTGGACAGCCATATCGATGGTCACACCAACACCATGTGCGGTGTGCAGCACAGTAGTGGAGTCGTACTCCCGAGAGTAGAGGTGGACGATGGCACGGTACTGCTCCTGGTTAAAGTCCTGGTACTCCTCGTAGACGGTGTACTCAGGGTGCCAGCGATAACCCAGATAGGTCATCATCTCAGCTAGCACCGCAGGTGATCCCGAGGCACCAATGGCCATCGTGTGGCGAACAACCTGCCTCGTGGTTTCCATCTGAAAGCAAAGACGTTTCAAAGGAGTCAAATGACAGTGTGTGAATTGTTCAAAATACTATTCTAAGAAACAACTATGGCTTATCCATCTTAGGGGTGAACGCGGTCACGGGATCCTAGTGTTAGAGTTAGCAAATTCGTTTAACCCGAGTAGAAGAGAGTTCAGAGTCCCAGAGTAAAGGTCGAGGAGTAAAAGATCCTAGTACCACCCAATGGCGACGTGGGCCCGTAAGCCGCACATCCATGTTAGTAAAAGTTTTGCAATGTCTAGACTCGACTTCGGCCAAGGAGTGTGGAAGGGGGGTTCCTACAGGCAGTCGGCTCTGATACCAACTTGTGACGCCCCCGATTTGACCGTACACTAATCATGCACGCAAATGTGTACGACCAAGATCAGGGACTCACGGGAAGATATCACAACACAACTCTACAACATAAATAAGTCATACAAGCATCATAATACAAGCCAGGGGCCTCGAGGGCTCGAATACAAGTGCTCGATCATAGACGAGTCAGCGGAAGCAACAATATCTGAGTACAGACATAAGTTAAACAAGTTTTGCCTTAAGAAGGCTAGCACAAAAGTAGCAACGATCGAAAAGGCAAGGCCTCCTGCCTGGGACCTCCTAACTACTCCTGGTCGTCGTCAGCGGCCTGCACGTAGTAGTAGGCACCTCCAGTGCCGTGGGAGTCGTCGTCGACGGTGGCGTCTGGCTCCTGAACTCCAGCATCTGGTTGCGACAATCCGGTATAGAAAGGGGAAAAGAGGGAGAAAAGCAACCGTGAGTACTCATCCAAAGTACTCGCAAGCAAGGAGCTACACTACATATGCATGAGTATATGTGTAAAGGGGCATATCAGTGGACTGAACTGCAGATTGCCAGAATAAGAGGGGGATAGCTAGTCCTGTCGAAGACTACGCTTCTGGACATCTCCATCTTGCAGCATGTAGAAGAGAATAGATTGAATTCCTCCAAGTAGCATCGTATAGCATAATCCTACCCGGCGATCCCCTCCTCGTCGCCCTGTTAGAGAGCGATCACCGGGTTGTATCTGGCACTTGGAAGGGTGTATTTTACTCAGTATCCAGTTCTAGTTGTCATAAGCTCAAGGTACAACTCCGGGTCGTCCTTTTACCGAGGGACACGGCTATTCGAATAGATAAACTTCCCTGCAGGGGTGCACCACATAACCCAACACGCTCGATCCCAATTGGCCGGACACACTTTCCTAGGTCATGCCCGGCCTCGTAAGATCAACACGTCGCAGCCCCACCTAAGCACAACAGAGAGGTCAGCACGCCGGTCTAACCCTATGCGCGCAGGGGTCTGGGCCCATCGCCCTATGCACACCTGCACGTTGCGTACGCGGCCGGAAGCAGACCTAGCCTAGTGGCGTTCCAGTCCAATCCGGCGCGCGCCACTCAGTCGCTGACGTCAAGAAGGCTTCGGCTGATACCACGACGCCGGGATACCCATAACTACTCCCGCGTAGATGGTTAGTGCGTATAGACCAAATGGCCAGACTCAGATCAAATACCAAGATCTCGTTAAGCGTGTTAAGTATCCGCGAACGCCGACCAGGGCCAGGCCCACCTCTCACCTAGGCGGTCTCAACCTGCCCTGTCGCTCCGCCACAAAGATCCACTTGCGGGTACTCCTACGAGCCGACCCGACTTTAGTCATCACATGTGTCATGTATGTAGTATATAAGTATATACCCGTGATCACCGCCCAGGTGATCACGGCCCGATAGTATAGCACAGCAGACGGACAAGAATGTAGGGCCACTGATGGAAATCTAGCATCCTATACTAAGCATGTAGGATTGCAGGTAAAGGTATCAACAGTAGTAGCAAGGATAGGCTATGCATCAGGATAGAATATCGAAAAGCAGTAACATGCTAAACTACTCTAATGCAAGCAGTATAGAGAATAGAGTAGGCGATATCTGGTGATCAAGGGGGGGGGCTTGCCTGATTGCTCTGGCAAGTAGGAGGGGTCGTCGACTCCGTAGTCGAACTGGGCAGCAGCAGTGTCGGTCTCGTAGTCTACCGGAGAGAAGAGGGGGAAGAAACAGTAAATACAATGCAAACATAAGCATGACGATGCGTGACATGACAGTGAGCGGTGCTAGGGGTGTCCTAACGCGACAGTAGGTGGTACCGGTGAAGGGGGGGAACACCCGGGAGGTATTCCCGATGTTTCACGTTTTCGGACAGACGGACCGGAGGGGGAAAGTTGCTAGTTCGATAGGTTAGGGAGGTGTGGTGGACGAACGGACTGCGTATTCGGATTCGTCTCGTCGTTCTGAGCAACTTTCATATAGAAAACATTTTCATCCGAGTTACGGTTTAAAAGATATGAATTTTCAAAGTTTATTTGAATTTCTGGAATTATTTATATTCAGAAAAATGAATTATGACGTCAGCATGAGGTAATGCTGACGTCAGCAGGTCAACTGGTCGGCTGACCAGTCAAACCAGACAGGTGGGTCCAGTGGGACCCACATGTCAGCCTCTGTTAGTCTAACATTTAGTTAAACTAAACTAACAGTATAATTAGAGGGATGGGCCCCACATGTCAGTGACTAATTAGTTAAACTAATTACTTTTAATTATAAAATCATTTTAATTATTTATTTTAAGGGGCGGGGCCCGCACGTCAGTGGCTGGGGCCGCCCAGTCAGCCCAGTTGACCAGGTCAACTGGTCAACAGGTGACCAGGGGGCCCACTGGCAGTGACCCAGGGGGTGGCCCCCAGGTGTGCCACGTCGGACGCCGGCGGGAGGGCACTCCGGCGAGCCCGTACACGGCGACGAGCCTCGGCCGTGGCCGGATTTCGGCCACAGGGGTCCGTTTCACGCGCGCTTGGTCGCGTTCGAACGGCCAAGACGATCCGCGCCGGATGGTGGTAGTGGTTCGTCCGGAGATGGCCGGAAACGGCACCGGCGGTGAGCTTAGCGGCGGCCGGAGTTCGGGGTTGCACGGGCACGGCGATGGGAGGCACGGGAAGGCCAGGCGTGGGGCTCTACGGGGTCCTGGGAGTGCCAGGAGCACGCGGGGACCATCGGTGCGGGCGGAGGAGCTCGGGGTGCGCGAGGACGAGGGGGGGGGCAGGCGGGGCGTGGCCGACGCGGGCGCGCGGTCGGGGCGCGCGCGGGCGAAGGCCGTGCGGGCGCGCGTGCGTGGACAGGCGCGGCGGGGCGCGTCTGGGCGCGCCGGAGCGCGAGCGGGGCGGCGGTGACCGAGAGGAGAGGGGCGGGCGACGGAGGCCGGTGGCCTCACCGAGGGATGCAGGGTCACGGCAGTGGGGTCGAGGGGGAGACGGGGGCGACGGCGATGCGGTGTCGAGGCGCAGGCCGGCGAGGAGGAGGAGGCAGGCCGGCGAGGCAGCGCTCCGGCGAGGCGAGGGCGCGGGGTCGAGCGCGACGGCGTCGGTCTCCTCCTCGATCCAGACCGGGGGGGTGAGATATTTCGGGGGGGGGGAAGCGAGGCTGTCGGTGGGGGGGGCAGGGGATAAGGTGAGGGGGGTTGGGCCGGCCGGCTGGGCCTGGGGTGGCCCAGTTGGGCCAGGTCCAGTGGGGGGGGGCTTTTGTTCCTTTTTTTTCTTTGTTCTGTTTTCTGTTTTCTCTTTTTTGTTTATTTCCTTTTCTGTTTTATTTCATTTAAAAGTATTTAGACATTTTATAAAAATGTGTTTTCTCCACCATAATTACCAGTGTATTATTTAGAACCCACTGAACATTTCTGTTTGAATTTTTGAAAACTTTTATTTTCCACTTTGATTATATTTGAAGTTTGAACTAGGAGTTTGACAAGGGTGTGGTTCAAATGTGATCAAGCCCTGTTTAGCAACATGATTAGCTTAATCACAGGGGGTTACTGTAGCATGATTCACAGGGTGTTACATGCAGGTACATGTCCTCTCTTCAAGTTTAACAATAAACCTATGCTCACGAAGCTTAACTTCATAAGAATCATTGCCATTCCAGATTGCATGGCAATATGCAGACTGGTTTATGCTCTTCTTCAATTTCTTTGTTATGTTAGGACAAATAATGACACTGGCAGCCCACTTATCTAGCTGAGTTCTCATCTCTTGTATTCTAACCATCACCTTGCATCGGATAGCTTCAAGCATGGTAATTATGGGCATGTACCTAGCTTGAACTATCCACTTATTGAATGATTCACATATATTATTATCCACGGAGTCACAGTTAGAGCCTAACTTGAACCAGGCCCTACTGCAGTGATGTGGGTCTTTTTCCATCATTGCTTTGGCACCATCTGGTGTCTCTTGTGCCAAAAAAGCCCTTGCTTGATTGAACAACATTGGGCATGGAGCTTTCGCACACGCCCAGAAAAGTTTCTGCCATTTCTTATCTCTAAATTTCTTTCTCCAATTGGCATAAATGTGCCTAGCACAATTACGATGCTCTGCCCTCGGAATCCAGTTTTGCACAGCATTAAGAATACCCTAAGTCAAAAAAAAGATGGATAAAAGGGTTAGCATATAAGATAAAATTATCACTAAAATAAACTAATGTCCATAAACATCAAGTAGAAAATACCTTTCGTTGATCAGATATTATTACCGAACCGTCTCCATCTCCTAGCTTCAGATCATTGAACAATACAGAACAAAACCAATTCCAAGAATCCTTGGTCTCTTTATCAACTGCTGCCCAAGCGATAGGATAAATCTGATTGTTGGCATCTCTACCAACGGCACACAAAAGCTCTCCTGCTCTTCCTTTGAAAAAGCACCCATCAAGTCCAATTACTTTCCTACAACCAGCAAGAAAGCCTTTTCTACAAGCTTCAAAACAAACATAGAATCTGTAAAATGTCGGCTTTTGAAAGTCAGGGTGCAACTTGACAATCACAGTGCTACCGGGGTTGCTTCTAGGTAGCTCATTCTGGTAATCAAACACTTTGCCGTATTCACCAGACTGTGCATCCATCATTCTAGCAACAACTATAGCCTTAGCTTTCTTGATCTTTGATATGTGCACATTTGCAAACATCTCTTCTTGGACTGTCTGTTGTAGGTGTGCAACACTACACTGTGGATTTGCCATTATCAAATTTTGGAACTTGTTTGCAATTCTAGTTGCAGTCACCAACTTACTATCTCTTCTCTGAGGGCATATGTGCTCATCTTTGTAAGAAGTTACCTGCCAACTCTCGAACCTGCTAGTTTTCTTCAACAAGCAAACCCAAGGACACAAAGGCCAACTACAAACTGCCCTTACTCTGTCACCCTCATCCTTCACAAATTTGATTTCTTTCTTCTCATTAAGACCATAGTTGATAATGGCTTGCTTGAACTCCTGTTTGCCACTAAATTTCATGCCAAGCTCAAAATATGGCACGTTTGCTTTTTCATCAAACCTTGGATACTTCGACTCTTTACGAACAAGCTCACCTTCACTATCTTCATCCAATGATTCATCATCATCACTAGAGTTAGCTTCTATTTGCTGCGGCACATCATTGAACTTGAGATCACCTTCAAGAATAGGAGCTTTACCAGCCTTCACCAAAGCCTTGAATTCTTGATAACTATGGTGAATATTTGCTGCCTCATCATCATCAGAAGAATCATCATCCGGAGCATAGTCTGACTCATCGGAAGAAATGTCGGAATCAACTCCACATGCTTCAACTGTGTGACTTGGTGCTGCCCTATGCACTGCCAATTGTTTCTTTCCTTGCACATGTCCTGAAGACATATTCTCACAATCCTTGTTGCCACCAACATGCATCTCATCACCAAAATCTGGTTCGGGAAATGGGATGCCAATGTCTCCATGATCTGGAAACATTCCTTCTATCTCGTCCTCTGTAAATCCATCATTCATTACCTCATTTGACTCAACTGTTTTTTCTCTTGGTTCTTCAACATATATGTCCACAACGCCATCAATAGAAATATGTTGTAACATTACCGTGCATGCCTCATCATTCCAAAGACAACTAAGGCCACCGAACAAACATTTCCCAGGCACCAACCAATGCAATATTTCTCCATCTAAAATTGTGTGGTGAAGCCTCAAGTGGCGTTGAATCTCTGCCATTCAACATCTATCGCGGAGAATCATAGACAAAGCTTCTTCCCCTCCCACATAATCCAATAATTGCCCATGATTCATAAATTTTCCATCGAAGTGGAATCGAACCGTCAAATAGTCCTTCCTTGACATCTAGCAGCTGCCAAAAATAAACACGGTAATTCAGAATTTTAATGTACTTCACGAAAGAAAAAAAGTAAATGTAATAAAAGCACGGTGAGCTAAAACAAGATCAGTGCATAATTTTTATATAAGCTTACAGGATCACACTTCCTTCTAATTGTACACTTCTAAAGAAATTATCTGCATCCAAACTTCAAATACGATGTTGTTTCTGTCCTATAGTAACCTCAAATCATTTGTATGCGTCTGTACTAGTTAGATGCTTAGCTAGTAATAAAACCACTTTGGTGCTTAGCAAGTAATAAGACTAGTAACCAATAAGCTAGTAATTAGTTGTTTCAATCCATAGCATGTGCGTCCATGCAAGCACGTAACCTGCCTTGTGACGATGAATACTGTTGGGTCCCTGCAGAGGCGGAGGACGAAAAAAAATTAAGGTGAGGCGAACTCTTAAGTAAAGGTCAATACACACTACCAATGCACATTAATATTTTCATGTGATCCTCAACAAAATATACATGCTCTTCTTCCATGAAATTCACTTGACCTTGATGAGTGTCATGTGTCGAAACATTGACACATTCATAGGTGCTTGGATTGGAGCTACTACCACTACCAAGTACTTCAAAATATATTTTTCAAATATGTAGTTCACAACACTAAATTGTCACTAAAAAACTAAAATCATTACAATTGTATATTACAAGCTATTAAAAAATGCTACTGAAATTTAGAGATATACCCCTCCCCTTTGGCTTTGCTAGCCCCTCTTTCCTCTCAACTTTCAGTTGGGGATGACGCTACCCTGCACTGCGTTTTACTGGCTGTGAAGGATGCCAAGTTGAGCGTTGGCTTTTAAAGCGCTAGAACAAGTCCACCGGAAGTTGTACATGTACGTGTACGTGCAAAACTAGAAGAAGCAAGCAACCTAACAGCTCGATTGATCTTCCTTGCAACAGTGCACGCACGGTTAGGCAGAAGGACACGTAGGTACGTGATCTGGTAGAGACTAGCTCGTAACTGATCAGATTGACTCGATCTCAACGGAAAAACTCATGGCGACTCACGAACTAAAAACTCGTGCCAGCGGAGAGATGCACATGCATAGGTCTAAGAAAATTTTACAAACGATTCAAGGTATGGCGGCCGCCAGCCCTTGCCCACTGGAGTCCTCCGCCAGTGGGTCCCTGTACTCCAGCGCGTCAACTAGAGAGTCCTTTTTCCATTACGCATGCACCCTGCAAGTCAGATGAAAGAAATCAACACACGTGCAAAGCAAGAGACAAGCAGAAAGATCAGCCTCTAGCGACGAATGAGGAGACGGGACAGCGCCGCCGGCTGCCGGCGGCGACCGGCGGCTGCTTAGCCTAGCGGCAGAAGGGCATGACGCATGGGGGAGGAGATCAAGGAGACACGCGGCGGCAGCGACGGTGGAGACCTGGATGGTGGCGGCGCCGGCGGAGACCTAGGTTGATCGACGTGCGAACGATACCTCGACAAACCCTTGCATGACTAGCTGACTAGACAGTTTACGTGGCAAGGAGACGAGAAAATCCACCATGTGGCAGAAAAAACCGGAGCTAAATCAAGTCGACTTGTGCGAGGGATGCATTTTGAACGGTTTTTATAGTTTGAGGTTGAAGTTTGAACCAAAGCAAAGTTAAGGGTTGTAAAATGAACGGTGAGACAAGTTTAGGCCCTGTTTGATTCATAAGTCCTAGTATTTTTTTGTCCCAACTTATAAGTCCCAAGTCCCTAAAAAGTCCCTATCTGTTTGGTTCCTGGGACTTAACATGGACTAAAAGAACATATTACAACTATAAGTCTCTGTAAGACTCTCCTTGAGAGTCTTATTTCATAAGTCCCAAATGCCCACTTTAAGTCCCTATAAGTCCCTCCTGTTTGATTTAGACGAGACTTATAGGGACTTTTTTAAGTCCCTAAACCAATAAGTCCCTGAAAACATACACCCTCTTAGGGGGTAATATGGACTTCTCTCTTTGAATAACACAGATGAAGCAGTCATCAATGGCATTCAGGCGAACTTTCTACTGATGTTTATTAGTACGTGTAATGTAATGGTAAGAGACAAGTCGTGGCCGTATTGCCCGACATAGATGAAGCTGTTTTGTGGCCTGAGTCACAGGGAGAGCAACTATAATGGGATGAGCTGAGAGGCACCCTACCCCCGTCCCATCTACTAATAACCAACCTGGCCCCTCTGGTCTCCCTACAAGAAAAGAAGTCCCTCCGGTCGTATTCAGCCACAGTATACGGAGATTGAAGAGTCCATGCGGACCCCACGAGCCAGCGAGTTCAACATCTCAGGGACCCGCTTATATATGCCTGATTAGAAGCCTGCAACTACTTTTAATTGCTGAAATGACTTCGATTTGATTATCACAGTACAACTCACTAATGCAGGTATGCCTAGATGCAACATGCAAGCCGTGTCATGTTCATGCATCCAACACCCTCGTTTTTCCACTCGTCGTGGCGCACGTGCGGACCACGTGATCGTCCCTCTGAGTGTTTTTTAATGGGAGATCCAGCAGCAGGAGGAGATTGGATCTCCATGTCTCCGCCTCCCATTGTGGTTCCTTTGTTTTTCCGATCTCTTCTTGCTTGGCTAGACTATGGGTGCTTTGTTCAGGCTAACCTGCATTTAAGTTATGCTTCAGGTTCAGCCGTGTGTCGTCTCAGTTAACGACAATTCAGCAGATCTGTCAGTAAGTTCAGACCCTCTTCGTCGCGAAATAGATCTGTAGATCGCATCTTGCAGCCAGACCCAGCTCGCGCTAAACAATCTCTCCGGTCTGAAAGACGGAACATTCATGTTACTAGCATCGAAAAATGATTCCGTGGACACGAGACATGGCCAACCTGTGCTACTGCTAGTACGATGGAGCTAAGCAGCCGTTGACAAGGTGAGCTGTGGCCTTGAAGCGCCTGTCCCCGAACCCAAGAACACCGGTCCAGGCGCTCGCCCGGATCGAAATCGCCGTGTCGTCCACATGTGGCATGGCACATCTCAGGTGCCGGGAGATGCCGGCCAGTGGCATCCATGATCCATCCATCTATTATTGGAGCAATCGATTCCTGCTGCCAAATACTTAAGTTCTTAATGAACTCCTGCTGTGGCCGTGATAGTAGATAGATTCAGACACAGGAGTAGAAACAATCAATCCAGTCACTTCATTTTTCCTTTGCAAGCTGTCCTTCAGAAAATGGGCTGCACAGATCGCCCGTGCGGCGAATGCGAAAAGCAAGGGGCGCTTTTGCGCGCAGAAGCGTCCGCTACTAACGACGCGCGGCGCACGCTTGCACGTGACCGCCCCGCGTTCGTTCGTTACCTACAAAACCAATGATTAGACTAGCAGCTCACGGCCGCACGCCACGGCGAGGAGGAGGCGGGGGCGACGCCGTGGGTTGGACTCAAAGCCGCCTTTTGGCCCCCGCGCGCGGCCAGGGACCGCGCGAATAGCCGCCGTCAAGCCGCCTGTGCGCGCCGGTTGCTTAACGTGTTGCTTACTAGGGTGTAGGACGACGGGCTCGATCAACATCGGAACTAAGATTTGGTGCATGTACGTACTCCTGATGCGGGTGCCATATTGCCGGGAATATTTTGTTTCCGTATTGGGCTGTGAATGGAGAGTTTGCTTGAGGAATCGGCTCCGTTTCTCCCTCGGTGCACCTCTCAATTCTCGGCTCGCTAAACCGGCGAGTCCGTGTTTGTGCGTCTCCGACGGATCGGTGGTCAAACTTGAAAGCCATTGCTAACAGTCAAAGAAAGCCTCATTAAACAATCACGTGCCGCTAGTCAAACTCTGAGCTGCACGCAGCGCGGACACCTTTAACAAATACGCATGCCCCGCTCGTGGTAACATAGGAAAACCAGGGGTAGGGGTACTAGGCTACGGTGCAGCAATGATGCGTCCATAAGCATTTGACTAACCAACGCCTAGTGTTAATAAAGGGAAGCCATGATATATCCACTAGCTAATCATTTGCAAACTGAAAAGTATCCCTGATTTCCTACTCCTAGGTTACTGGGGGCTCATATTTCATGCGGCGGGGGATTTAATTTTGCGGTTGATGCAAGCAAAGGACGACGTCGCCGCCCATGTCATGCTCCCGTCACAGCCGTTGTGTGATTTTTCCTCCTTTTCTTGGTTGCGCGGCGACCATCTGTTGCTTCTGAATATGGCGCGGTTGTCTGGTCCTAATCGGGTTCGGCTGGGTGCCAAGGCAGGCGCAAGTCTTTTGTTTGCATGTACACATCCGCGTACGTTACGGCGATAATGGCTCCTTTCCTGGATCTTTTGTCGTCTCTCGTCTCGTATGAGCGCGTCGAAGATAGCGTGTGTTCGTCTCTACGTCGCACCACATTGCGCAACGCCAAAATATGCATTAAAGTGAGAGATGGTTAGTTTTCTGAACAATTCTATTTAAGTTTAAGTTTTAGATTCGATACTGGTGCTCTCATTCTTCTAGATTTTTATGCTGCTCTTTGGCGAAGTCCGTTCTGTGGGAGACAACGTTTTTGAATATTTGAGCGATTTTTCATGAAGTTTAATCTAGAAAAACAGTAGATAAAACAACATACTCATAATAGAGATGGTAATCGACCAAGTAACAAAGTGATGTAACTAATCATGCAATCAGATACGTAAAGGACGAACATCATACGGTGTGGAGAAAAAAGAGGTGGTCGCGCCGATCATCGTGTCACCAAAGAAGTCGTCGATGTCGGAAAAGTAGTCGTCCGCAGACACAATGAAGAAGAATCCAACAATCGAGCGAAAGCGCTCCCTAGAATCCCGATCCCCTCTCCTGTACAAGATCACAAGAGGCGAGGTTTCAAAGGCCCATTGTCTCACTTAGTGTTGTACGTCGAGGAGCGACAACATGGCACATACCAGCGCGTGTATGTGCCATTTTCTCGAACTCTTAGTGTTGTATGAGATAACCAACCTTAGAGCATCTATAACGGGGTGCCTCAACCCCCTCCTTATACGCACGGGCGAACGCCCCGGTCAGTGACCAGTTAAAAAAAGCCGACCCAGACGGGCGCCTCAAACGGGTCTCAATCGCCCGGGCTGACCGGCACCCCTCATATCCAGCCCAATTGTAGGGCGTATATGGGGATGCCCGGGCGTGCTCGAGCACGTTGACGATGACATGTACCTAGGATAGGGTCTTTAGGCCTGACCTAGACGCCCTACCCAAGGACACTACACAAGAGTTCAAGGCCTATAAAGTTCAACAGAAGATACCGACTGAAATACCCATGAAGTGCAATCCACTCGACAGAAGATTCCACTCGGATACCTCAATTCCACTCGACCATCGCTATTTCACTCGACCGTACAAGAATCCACTCGGAGTACAGAATACCTAGAATCACTCTAGGATGGCAACGGTTAGGCATTCACTCCGTCGTCATAAAGACCATTTAACACAGGCGTTACCAGTAACGTTCAGGACTTAACTCTCATTGAACCCTGGTGTAACTGAGGACAGTGAAGGGTCGGCGCACTCTATATAAGTCATCCTTCCCCTCTTGCACAAGGGTTCGCACCCCCTCTAACTCAACACTCCAATTAACAGAGCTCCCGCAGCACCGAGACGTAGGGCTTTTACCTCTTCCGAGAGGGGGCTGAACTCGTAAATCCGAGTGTACAACTTCATCGCAGCTAGGACTCTGCCCTCTCCTACGTACCCCCATACTCTACTGTCAGATCCGTTCCCATGAAAGTTGGTGCCCACCGTGGGGCAGGCGTCTGAGCGACTTCCGGTAAGGTTGCGATTTTCGATCTTCATCAACATGGTTTCCGGCGGTGGATTGACCCTGGGTCGTGAGATCCGTCTCGGCGCGCTCACCTTCATCGCCGACGACTCCGCCTGGCTCCAGGAAGCCCCCCTCGACGTCGAGGCTCTCCCCATTCACGGGGTAGCGCACTTCCGCGTGAGTGCTTGCGGCGTCCTCCTGCGGCAGCCGTCGACTCAGTATCGGTCGGCTCCCGTGTCTTCGCTCCGCTGTCCGCCGCTGCAAGCGATCCGGTAGCTCGCGGCTGCAACGATGGGTGAAGCATGCGGTGGCTCGTCAGTCGACCACCCCTCAAATCGTGGCGATTGAGCCTGATGAATCTCTCTATGGGTTGTTCGATCTGCCGACTGGCCATTCAGATACGCTTTCCGAGTGCGAGAGCAATGATCCTGCGGCGGAAGTCCTCATGGTCAACTCCCGGCGCAGTCCGCCCGGATTCAACCGCGGCGGAGGCGACAACAGTGGCCCGTCGCGTGACAACGACGAGTATTACCCTCAAGCCCTCACTGCGGAGCAGAGGAAAGAGCTGCATCGCAGAAACAATCAGGCTCTCAGACCCCCATCGTTGGGCAGACCTCCGAGGCTCGGGCTTTGGAGGCTGCGCGTTTAGCCACCCTGGCTAAGCATACGCGCCTGGAGAATCTTCAGCAAGCACTCGACGACTGTGCCCGCAGGCAAATTCTGGGTTCCAGTCGACGGCGGCGACAATTGTTTTCGACTGGGCCTCGTGAAGATTGTCAGGTATACGTACCCCAATCCAGAATGTTGTAGAAGCTGCACGTATTGCAGATTCAATCCAGTTGTCCCATTCCGAGGCTGGTAGAGGGTTGCAACAGATTCGAGCACTGCTCAGGGCGGCCGGGGAACAGAACTCAGTTGTTTCTCAGTCGCGCAACATGATTCACAGTAGGTCCGTCATGGCGGACACAGTTCAGTCAGCACCAAGCCCAAGATCGCCTCCATGGCGTGAAGATCTTGGTTATCACCAAGACTAGTACCTTGGTCGAGGCCATGGGTAGTTTGATCCTCGATATCGCCGTGATGACCATCGTCGAGTGCCTACGCCCCCTCCGAGGGGTGGTTCATACGTGCCCCGGCGGTATGATGACAGGCGCCCGTACGGTGACGAGCGGAGAATTCCTGTCGACCCGAGGGAGCCTGGGTTTGATGCGAGGTCAGTCCTTGTATGGCACTTGGTTGACAGAGGCAGAGCTAACAGAGAAGGGCTAGACAAAGATCGTTCGAGTGGAAGCAGGGCGTTCATTTCCGGGCCCAAATGTTTCAGCAGAGCCATTCGAGCAGCTGAGAATCCGCCCAACTTCAGGTTGGCTGCGGGAGTGAGCAAGTTTACTGGCGAGTCGAAGCCGGACACGTGGTTAAAAGATTACCGAGTGGCGGTGCAGATTGGTGGAGGCAACGACGAAGTAGCCATGAAGCACCTCCCCTTGATGCTTGAAGGTTCGGCCAGGGCTTGGTTGAAACAGTTAGCTCCTGGAAGCATATTCTGTTGGGAAGATTTGGCCCGAGTGTTTATCAAGACATTCGAAGGCACTTGCAAGTGCCCTGCTGGGCTGTCTGAGTTGCAGCACCATGTCCAGAAGCCCAATGAAACTTTGAGGGATTACATCCAGCGGTGGACTACACTTCATCATCTGGTGGAGAATGTTTCAGAGCACCAAGCCGTCTGTGCTTTCAAGGAAGGTGCGTGGTACACAGTGCTCACACTAAAATCCGTTCACTCCGGGGCCATGACTCTGAATCGGATGATGGAAATAGCCACTCGGTATGCGAATGGCAAAGAGGAAGACCGACTCCGCAATCGGAAAGGGAAGACGGTCGACCATGACACCGGGGGTGGAAACCCCAGTCGGAAATAGAAACGCAAGGCCGAAGCCACTAGACAGGCTGAAGCAGCTGTGGTGATTACCCAAGGAAAGCTTAATGGAAAACCCAAGGGGCCGTGGGTGCCCAAACAGTTGAAGGATCAGTCTGGCCAGGACGTCCTGGATTTGCCGTGTCACGTTCACACGAAGAAGGATGAAGACGGTAACTTGATTCTGCCCAAGCATACCACTCGACAATGCAGACTCCTGATTCAGCAGTTCCGAGAGGGTCAGCCCAGTCAAAAGGACTCTGATAAGGATAAAGATGAGGAAAAGGACGATGGTTACTCGAAGGTCAATGCTACCTTGGTGATTTTTGCTGACGTTGAGAGCAAAAGTCGACTGAAAGTAATAAATAGGGAGGTGAACATGGTTGCTCCAGCAACTACGACATACCTGAAGTGGTCAAAGACTCCCATTAGTTCGACCAGTCCGATCACCCAGCTCACGTTGCTACCCCCAGGCGGCAAGCTTTGGTGGTCGACCCAGTCATTGGGGGCACCCAACTGACTAAAGTTCTCATGGACGGTGGCAGTGGTCTGAACATTCTATATGCTGAGACCCTCTAGGGGATGGGCATTCCGATGTCCCAACTCGGTGAAAGCAACATGCAATTCCACGGAGTCATCCCAGGGAAGAAGGCAAAGTCCTCAGACAGATTGCTCTGGATGTGGTTTTTGGTGATTCCAAGAATTTTTGCAAGGAGAAGTTGACGTTTGAGGTAGTGGATTTCCACAGTGCCTATCATGCTATTTTGGGCAGACTGCCATATGCTCATTTCATGGCCTGTCCATGTTACGTGTATCTTAAGCTGAAGATGCCCCGACCCAAGGGTGTGATCACGGTCACTGGGAACAGGCAGAGAGCAGAGGAATGCCTCCAGAAGGGGTCCAAGATCGCTGACGAGCAAATGGCAGTGGTTGAACTGGAAGAATACAAGAAGAACATCGATCCGAGCGATCTGCTCCGAGCCAAGAAGCCCGCTTCTGAAGCCGCTTTTCAGTCAGCCAATGAGATGTAGCCAGTTCACATTCACCCGGAAGATCCCACAGCTGCTCCGACCCATATCTCAACGACACTCGACAGCAAATAAGAAGCCGCCCTCATCCAGTTCCTCCGTGAGAACTGGGACATCTTCGCAAGGAGACCTTCAGACATGCCAGGTGTACCCAGGGGACTGGCTGAGCATCGTTTGCGTGTCGACTCCAGGGCCAAACCAGTCAAAGAGCCTCTCCGTCGGTCCGCTGCGGAAAAGAGGAAGGCGATTGGCGAGGAAATGGCTCGGCTCCTGGCAGCTGAGTTCATCCGCGAGATATGCCACTCCGAGTGGCTCGCCAATGTCGCCATGGTCCCCAAAAAGGATAATTCACTTCGTATGTGTATTGATTTCAAGCATATCAATCGGGCCTGCCCGAAAGACATTTTCTGCTCCCCCGCATCGATCAGATAGTCGACTCGACTACGGGGTGTGAGCGTTTGTATTTTCTAGATATGTATTCTGGGTACCATCAGATCCGACTGTATGGGCCCGATGAAATAAAAATGACCTTCATCACCCCGTTCGGGTGTTTTTGCTATGTCATCATGCCTTTCAATCTCAAGAATGCTGGCGCCACATTCATGCGCATGATCCAAAAGTGCCTGCTCACTCAGATCGGTCGGAATGTGGAAGCATATATGGATGATATCATGGTTAAGTCACACAAGAGTTCCGACCTGTTGTCTGACCTCGCTGAAAGCTTTGCCAATCTGAGAAGATATGACATCAAGCTGAATCCATCCAAGTGCACATTCGGAGTTCCTGGAGGAAAGTTGCTCGGTTTTCTCGTTTTCGAACGAGGGATAGATGCAAATCCCGAAAAGATCGGTGCAATTCTCCGAATGAAATGCCCTGTGCGAGTGCATGACGTTCAGAAGCTTACAAGTTTTCTTGTTGCATTAAGTCGATTCATTTCTCATCTCGGTGAAAAGGCATTGCATCTTTACCGACTGGTGAAAAAGTCTGATACATTCAAGTGGACTCCTGAAGCTGAAGCAGCATTTGTGGAGCTCAAAGCCCTGCTTTCCACCCAGCTGATGCTTGTTGCTCCGATCAGCAAAGAGCCTCTACTGTTATATATTGCAACCACTGGTCAAGTTGTCAGCATAGTGCTCACAGCGGAGCGAGAAGAAGAAGGCAAGGCCTATAAAGTTCAATGCCCGGTGTATTACATCTCTGAAGTCTTGACTCCATCCAAGCAAAGGTATCTGCATTACCAGAAGCTTGTTTATGGAATTTATTTGACTGTAAGAAAGTTGCACATTATTTCCAAGACCACTAGGTTTCAGTCGTTAGCGACGCTCCGTTGTCTGAAGTCTTGAACAACCGAGATGCAACCGGCCGAGTGGCTAAGTGGGCAATTGAACTTCTTCCTCTGGATACCAAGTTTGAAGCAAAGAAGGCGATCAAGTCTCAAGCAAATCACGGATTTCTTGGCCGAGTGGATTGAGCAACTGCAGCCGACTTAGGTTCACTCGAAACACTAGACCATGTTCTTTGATGGATCTAAGATGTTAAATGGTTCTGGTGCGGGAGTTGTCCTGGTGTCCCCAAGAGGCAATAAACTCAGTTATGTCCTCCAGATTCACCTATTCCTCCAATAATGAAGTTGAATATGAAGCACTCCTCTACGGGTTGCGTATGGCCATCTCACTCGGTGTCCATCGCCTGATGGTCTACGGCGACTTGGATTTGGTAGTTAATCAGGTGATGAAGGAGTGGGATGTCAGGAACTCTGCCATGAACGGATACTGCAACACAGTAAGGAAGTTGGAAAAGAAGTTTGAAGGATTGGAGCTCCACCACATACCCCGAATCAAGAATCAAGAAGCTGATGACCTGGCAAAAATAGGTTCCACTCGGAAGCCTATCCCCATTATTGTGTTTCTGGAGCATCTCCATACCCCGTCAGTACAAGAAGATCCCTTTACTGAAGAAACTCCCCAACCAATAAGTTCTACCAATCCGACGGAAGCCGAGGTGCCAGCAGTTATCGACCAAGTTATGGAGATTCTGGTAATCACCCTCGACTGGACAGTGCCATATATTGCATATCTGCTCAGGCAGGAGCTTCCGGAGGATGAAGTTGAAGCACGTCAGATCGTCCGCAGGTCCAAGGCCTTCACAGTAATAAGAGAACAGCTCTACAGAGAAAGTGTTACTGGTGTGGCTCAACGATGTATCTCTCCAGAAGAAGGTCGGCTGATATTAGATGAGATCCACTCGGGGACCTGTGGTCACCATGTGTCGTCGTGGACCATCGTGGCCAAAGCATACCGAGCAGGATTCTACTGGCCACGAGCCAATGAAGCAGCAAAGGAAATCGTGGAGAAGTGTGAGGGTTGTCAATTCTACGCAAACAAGTCCCACAAGCCCGCATCTGCCTTAAGAACCATTCCACTCGTCTGGCCGTTCACCGTGTGGGGTTTGGATGAGGTTGGACCTCTCAGGACTGGCAGGAGTGGCTTCACTCATCTGCTTGTAGTAGTCGACAAGTTCACCAAATGGATTGAGGGAAAGCATATCAATAACTTAGACTCAAGCACAGTCATCAGTTTTATAAAAGAGTTGGTATTCCGATATGGAGTTCCACACAACGGCTCAAATTTCGATTCGAAAGAATTCAAGGAGTTTTGTGCTACCTCTTGAGCTTGCGTTGGTTTTTCCCTTGAAAAGGGAAGGGTGATGCAGCAAAGTAGAGTAAGTATTTCCCTCAGTTTTGAGAACCAAGGTATCAATCCAGTAGGAGACAACGCGCAAGCCACCGAATACCTGCACAAACAAACACCAACTTGCACCCAACGCAATAAAGGGGTTGTCAATCCCTTCACGGTTATTTACAAAGTGAGATATGATAGAGATGGATAAATGGTAAAGTAATATTTTTGGTTTATGGAACAGAAAGTAAAAGGTTGCAAAGTAATGGAACAACGACAGAAATTGGCAAGTTGACGGAAAACTAATATGATGTAAAATAGACCCGGGGGCCATAGGTTTCACTAGAGGCTTCTCTTAAGATTGAAATTATTACGGTGGGTGAACAAATTACTTCCGAGCAATTGATAGAAAAGCGCAAAGTTATGACGATATCTAAGGCAATGATCATGAATATAGGCATCACGTCCGTGTCAAGTAGACCGAAATGATTCGGCATCTACTACTATTACTCCACACATCGATCGCTATCCAGCACGCATCTAGAGTATTAAGTTCATAAAGAACGGAGTAACGCTTTAAGCAAGATGACATGATGTAGAGGAATTAACTCAAGCATTATGATGAAAACCTCATCTTTTTATCCTCGATGGCAGCAATACAATACGTGCCTTGCTTCCCCTACTGTCACTGGGAAAGGACACCGCAAGATTGAACCCAAAGCTAAGCACTTCTTCCATTGCAAGAAAAACCAATCTAGTCGGCCAAACCAAATCGATAGTTCGAAGAGACTTGCAAAGATATCAAATCATGCATATAAGAATTCAGAGAAGATTCAAATAATATTCATAGATAAGCTGATCATAAATCCACAATTCATCGGATCTCGGCAAACACACCACAAAAGAGTATTACATCGAATAGATCTCCAAGAACATCAAGGTGAACATGGTATTGAGAATCAAAGAAAGAGAAAAATCCATCTGGCTACTAGCTATGGACCCGTAGGTCTATGGTAAACTACTCACGCTTCATCGGAGAGGCAATGGTGTTGATGTAGAAGCCCTCCGTGATCGAATCCCCCTCCGGCAGAACGCCGGAAAAGGCCCCTAGATGGGATCTCACGGGTACAAAGGTTGCGGTGGTGGAAAAGTGGTTTCGTGGATCCCCTAGAAGTTTTTGGGGTATAAGAGAATATATAGGATGAAGATCTAGATCAGGGGGTCATCGAGGGGCCCACAAGGTCGGGGGCTCGGCCTAGCCCCCTGGGCGCGCTCTCCACGCTTGTGGCCGCCTCGTGGCTCTTCTGACTTGCACTCCAAGTCTCCTGGGTGTCTTCTGGTCCAAGAAAAATCATCGCGAAAGTTTTATTCCGTTTGGACTCCGTTTGGTATTCCTTTTCTAGGGAACTCTAAAACAAGGAAAAAACAGGAACTGGCACTGGGCTCTAGGTTAATAGGTTAGTCCCAAAAATCATATAAAATAGCGTATTAATGCATATAAAACATCCAAAACAGATAATATAATAGCATGGAACAATCAAAAATTATAGATACGTTGGAGACGTATCAAGCATCCCAAGCTTAATTCCTGCTCGTCCTCGAGTAGGTAAATGATAAAAACAATTTTTTTATGTGGACTGCTACCTAACATATTTATCCATATAATTCTCTTTATTGTGGCATGAATGTTCAGATCCGTAAGATTCAAAACAAAAGTTTAATATTGACATAATAACAATAATACTTCAAGCATACTAACAAAAAAATTATGTCTTCTCAAAATAACATGGCCAAAGAAAGCTTATCCCTACAAAATCATATAGTCTGGCTATGCTCCATCTTCATCACACAAAATATTTAAATAATGCACAACCCCGATGACAAGCCAAGCAATTATTTCATACTTTTGATGTTGTCAAAAAATTTCAGCTTTCACGCAATACATGAGCGTGAGCCATGGAGATAGCACTATAGGTGGAATAGACGGTGGTTGTGGAGAAGACAAAAAGATGGAGATAGTCTCATATCAACTAGGCGTATCAGCGGTCTATGGAGATGCCCATCAATAAATATCAATGTGAGTGAGTAGGGATTGCCATGCAACGGATGCACTAGAGCTATAATTTTATGAAAGCTCAAAAGAAAACTAAGTGGGTGTGCATCCAACTACTTGCTCACGAAGACCTACGGAAATTTGAGGAAGCCCATCATTGGAATATACAAGCCAAGTTCTATAATGAAAATTCCCACTAGTATATGAAAGTGATATCATAGGAGACTCTCTATCATGAAGATCATGGTGCTACTTTGAAGCCCAAGTGTGGTAAACGGATAGTAACATTGTCCCTCATCTCTTTTCTCTCATTTTTTTATTGGGCCTTCTTTCATTTTTTGCCTCTTTTTTTCGTCTGGAGTCTCATCCCGACTTGTGGGGGAATCATAGTCTCCATCATCCTTTCCTCACATGGGACAATGCTCTAATAATGAAGATCATCACACTTTTATTTACTTACAACTCAAAAATTACAACTCGATGCTAGAACAAGATATGACTCTATGTGAATGCCTCCGGCGGTGTACCGGCATGTGCAATGAATCAAGAGTGACATGTATAAAAAATGATGAATGGTGGCTTTGCCACAAATACGATGTCAACTACATGATCATGCAAAGCAATATGACAATGATGATGCGTGTCATAATAAACAGAACGGTGGAAAGTTGCATGGCAATATATCTCAGAATGGCTATGGAAATGCCATAATAGGTAGGTATGGTGGCTGTTTTGAGGAAGGATATATGGTGGGTTTATGATACCGGCGAAAGTTGCGCGGTACAATAGAGGCTAGCAATGGCGGAGAGGTGAGAGTGCCTATAATCCATGGACTCAACATTAGTCATAAAGAACTCACATACTTATTGCAAAAATCTATTAGTCATCGAAACAAAGTACTACGCTCATGCTCCTAGGGGAATAGATTGGTAGGAAAAGGCCATCGCTCGTCCCCGGCCGCCACTCATAAGGAAGACAATCAAAAAATAAATCATGCTCTGACTTCATCACATAACGGTTCACCATACGTGCATGCGACGGGACTCACAAAATTTAACACAAGTATTTCTCAAATTCACAACTACTCACTAGCATTACTCTAATATCACCATCTTCATATCTCAAAACAATCATAAGGAATCAAACTTCTCATAGTATTTAATGCACTTTTATATGAAAGTTTTTTATTGTATCCCTCTTGGATGCCTATCATATTACGACTAATTTTATAACCAAAGAAGATTACCATGCTGTTTAGAGACTCTCAAAATAATATAAGTGAAGTGCGAGAGTTCATCAATTTCTATAAAATAAAACCACCGCTGTGCTCTAAAAGATATAAGTGAAGCACTAGACCAAAATTGCCTGGCTCAAAAGATATAAGTGAAGCACATAGAGTATTCTAATAAATCACGATTCATGCGTGTCTCTCTCAAAAGGTCTGTACAGAAAGGATGATTGTGGCAAACTAAAAAGCAAAGACTCAAATCATACAAGACGCTCCAAGCAAAACACATATCATGTGGTGAATAAAAATATAGCTTCAAGTAAAGTTACCGATAGACGAAGACAAAAGAGGGGATGCCTTCCCGGGGCATCCCCAAGCTTAGGCTCTTTGTCCTCCTTGAATATTACCTTGGGGTGCCTTGGGCATCCCCAAGCTTAGGCTCTTGACACTCCTTATTCCATAGTCCATCAAGTCCTTACCCAAAACTTGAAAACTTTACAACACAAAACTCAAGAGAAAATCTCGTAAGCTCCGTTAGTATAAGAAAATAAATCACCACTTTTGGTACTGTTGTGAACTCATTCTTTATTTATATTGGTGTAATATCTACTGTATTCCAACTTTTCCATGGTTCATACCCCCCGATACTAGCCATAGATGAATCAAAATAAGCAAACAACATGCGAAAAACAGAATCTGTCAAAAACAGAACAGTCTGTAGTAACCTGAATAGTTCGCATACTTATGTAACTCCAAAAATCCTGAAAAATTAGGACGTCCTAGGCAATTTGTATATCAATCTACTGTAAAGAAATTCAGAGTTTTTCCACGCTCCAGCAGAAAATAAGAATTGTTTTCCTGAGCGCAAAAATTTCTATTTTTTAGCAAGATCAAATCAACTATTACCGTAAGCTATCCCAAAGGTCTTACTTGGCACAAACACTAATTAAAACACAGAACCACATCTAACCAGAGGCTAGATGATTTATTTATTGCAAAACAGAACCTAAAAAGTAAAAACCAAAAAATAAAATTGGGTTGTCTCCCAACAAGCGCTATTGTTTAACGCCCTTAGCAAGGCATTGAGATTTCAATGATGCTCACACGAAAGATAAGAATTGAAGCACAAAGAAGCATCATAAAACATGCGACAAACACATCTAAGTCTAACATGCTTCCTATGCATAGGCATTTTATAAGCAAACAAATTATGAACGCAAGCAAAGACTAGCATATGCAAGGAAAAACAAAGAAACAATAGCAATCTCAACATAAAGAGAGGTAATTTAGTAACATGAATGTTTCTACCACCATATTTTCCTCTTCATAATAATTACATGTAGGATCATAAGCAAATTCAACAATATAGCTATCACGTAACATATTCTCAACACGATCCACATGCATGCAAAGTTGACACTCTTCCAAAATAGTGGGATTAATATTAACTAAAGTCATGACCTCTCCAAACGCACTTTTATAAAAAAATTCAAAAGATTGGAAATTATCCAAATATGTGGGATCTAAAGTTGACACTCTTCCAAACCCACTTTCAATATTATTGCAAACACTACTATCAATCTCATATTCATCATGGGGCTTAAATAAATTTTCAAGATCATAAGAAGAATCACCCCAATCATAATCATTGCAATAAATAGTGGACATAGCAAAACTAGCATCCCCAAGCTTAGGGTTTTGCATATTATTAGCACAACTGAAATTAATAGAATTTATAATAACATTGTTGCAATCATGCTTTTTATTCAAGGAGCTATCGTGAATCACTTTATAATTTTCTTCTTTCAACAGTTCATCACAATTTTCAGATTCACGAATTTCAAGCAAAACCTCATAAAGATAATCTAGTGCACTCAAATTACTAGAAATTGGTTCATCATAATTGGATCTCTTAAAAAGATTAGCAAGTGGATGAGGATCCATAAACTTTTAGCAAGCAAAGATGCAAGCAAAAGGAAGGCACATGGTAACACAAGCAAACAAAAGATCGAACGGAAAGAAGGCAAAGAAAAGGCAAATCTTTTCGAAAATCGTTTTAGAAGTGGGGGAGAGGAAAAAGATAGGTGAATGGAGAATAATGTAATGCAAGAGATGAGAGTTTATGATGGGTACTTGGTATGTCTTGACTTGGCGTAGATCTCCCCGGCAACGGCGCCAAAAATTCTTCCTGCTACCTCTTGAGCTTGCGTTGGTTTTTCCCTTGAAGAGGAAAGGGTGATGCGGCAAAGTAGAGTAAGTATTTCCCTCAGTTCTGAGAACCAAGGTATCAATGCAGTAGGAGACAACACGCAAGCCACCGAATACCTGCACAAACAAACACCAACTTGCACCCAACGCGATAAAGGGGTTGTCAATCCCTTCACGGTTATTTGCAAAGTGAGATATGATAAAGATGGATAAACGGTAAAGTAATATTTTTGGTATTTTTCGTTTAAGGAACGGAAAGTAAAAGGTTGCAAAGTAATGGAATGGCGACAGAAATTGGCAAGTTGACAGAAAACTAATATGATGTAAAATAGACCCGGGGGCCATAGGTTTCACGAGAGACTTCACTCAAGATAGAAATTATTATGGTGGGTGGACAAATTACTGCCGAGCAATTGATAGAAAAGCGCAAATTTATTAAGATATCTAAGGCAATGATCATGAATATAGGCATCACGTCCATGTCAAGTAGACCGAAACGATTCGGCATCTACTACTGTTACTCCACACATCGACCGCTATCCATCATGCATCTAGAGTATTAAGTTCATAAAGAATGGAGTAACGCTTTAAGGAAGATGACATGATGTAGAGGAATTAACTCAAGCATTATGACGAAAACCCCATCTTTTTATCCTCGATGGCAACAATACAATACGTGCCTTGCTGCCCCTACTGTCACTGGGAAAGGACACCGCAAGATTGAACCCAAAGCTAAGAACTTCTCCCATTGCAAGAAAAACCAATCCAGTTGGCCAAACCAAATCGATAGTTCGAAGAGACTTGCAAAGATATCAAATCATGCATATAAGAATTTAGAAAAGATTCAAATAATATTCATAGATAAGCTGATCATAAATCCACAATTGATCGGATCTCTGTAAACACACCGCAAAAGAGTATTACATCGAATAGATCTCCAAGAACATCGAGGAGAACATGGTATTGAGAATCAAAGAGAGAGAAGAAGCCATCTAGCTACTAGCTATGAACCCGTAGGTCTGTGTTAAACTACTCACGCTTCATCGGAGAGGAATTGGTGTTGATGTAGAAGCCCTTCGTGATCGAATCCCCCTCCGGCAGGATGTCGAAAAAGGCCCCTAGATGGGATCTCACGGGTACAGAAGGTTGCGGCGGTGGAAAAGTGGTTTCGTGGCTCCCCTAGAAGTTTTTGGGGTATAAGAGAATATAGGAGGAAGATCTAGGTCAGGGGTCACTGCGGGGCCCACAAGGTCGGGGGGCGCGCCCTCCACCCTTGTGGCCACCTCGTGGCTCTTATGACTTGCACTCCAGGTCTCTTGGGTGTCTTCTGGTGCAAGAAAAATCATCACGAAAGTTTTATTCCGTTTGGTATTCCTTTTCTGTGAAACTCTAAAACAATGAAAAAACAGGAACTGGCACTGGGCTCTAGGTTAATAGGTTAGTCCCAAAATCATATAAAATAGCATATTAATGCATATAAAACATCCAATACAGATAATATAATAGCATGTAACAATAAAACATTATAGATACATTGGAGACGTATCATTCTGCGCTTCTGAGGGCATTCGGGTGGATTACGCATCCGTTGCGCACCCGCAGTACAATGGGCAAGCCGAGAGAGCAAATGGCCTGATCCTCCAAGGGTTGAAACCTCGGCTCATGCGCGACCTTCAGCACGCAGCTGGGGTTTGGGTGACTGAGCTACCATCTGTCCTATGGGGATTGAGGATAACTCCCAACTGATCCACCAACCGAACCCCTTTCTTCATGGTGTATGGGGCTGAAGTCGTGTTACCGAGTGATCTGCTTCACAATGCACCTCGACTGGAACTTTATTCGGAGGCTGAGGCAGAGCAAGCGCGTCAAGATGCGGTAGACCTTCTTGAAGAAGAGCGAGAGATGGCTTTGATTCGGTCAACTGTTTATCAGCAAGACCTTCGTCGGTTCCTCGCTAGGAACGTCAAAGGTTGAGCATTTCAAGAAGGAGACCTTGTGCTCCAAGTGGATCAACAACGGCCTCACAAGCTTGCCCCCGTGTGGGAAGGCCCCTTCCTCATCACCAAGGTGCTGAACAACGAAGCCTACCACCTCTACAACTTCGCAAAGAAGATTGACGAGCCGCGTGCCTGGAATGCAGATCTTCTCCGTCGTTTTTATACTTGACAGTCGGATTGTCAAGATGTAATAAGAGTACTTGTTAAGTCGTTTATCAAGACATGATTCCTGTAGTCTCTTAATGATTGTTCTCGCATAAACATGTGGTCAAATCCCCCAGTAGGTGGCTTAGTCGCGAACCTGTTTCGCCTAAGTTACAAAACTACTCTGAGTTGTGAGCAATCCTCCCACTCAGGGGTTAGCCGCGAACCTTTTTCGCCTAAGTTACAAAACTACTCCGAGTTGAGAGCAATCCTCCCACTCGGGGGCTTAGCCGAGACCCCGTATCCGCCTAAGTTAAAAACTACTCCGAGTGGAGAGCAATCCTCCCACTCGGGAGCTTAGCCGCGAACCTGTTTCGCGTAAGTTACAAAAACTACTCCAAGTGGAGAGCAATCCTCCCACTCGGGAGCTTAGCCGCGAACCTGTTTTGCCTAAGTTACAAAACTACTCCGAGTAGAGAACAATCCTCCCACTCGGGGATTTAGCCGCGACCCCGTACTCGCCTAAGTAAAAAACTTCTCCGAGTGGAGAGCAATCCTCCCACTCGGGTGTTTGGCTGCGATCCCGTATTCGCCTAAGTTTCAAAACTACTCCAAGTGGAGAGCAATCCTCCCACTTGGGGGCTTAGCGCTGATCCCGTATTCGCCTAAGTTTCAAAACTACTCTGAGCGGAGAGCAATCCTCCCACTCGGGGGCTTAGCCGCGACCCTGTACTCGCCTAAGTTAAAAACTACTCTGAGGGAAGAGCAATCCTCCCACTTGGAGGCTTAGCCATGACCCCGTACTCACCTAAGTTAAAAACTACTCTGAGCAGAGAGCAATCCTCCCACTCGGGGGCTTAGCCACGACCCCGTACTCGCCTAAGTTAAAAACTACTCTGAGTGCAGATCAATCTTCCAACTCGGAGGCTTAGCTGCGACCCCATACTCGCCTAAGTTAAAAACTACTCCGAGTGGAGAGCAATCCTCCCACTCGGGGGCTTAGCCACGACCCCGTACTCGCCTAGTTAAAAACTACTCTGAGTGGAGAGCAATCCTCCCACTCAGGGGCTTAGACGCGAACCCGTTTCGCCTAAGTTACAAAACTACTCCGAGTGGAGAGCAACCCTCCCACTCGGGGGCTTAGTCGCGACCCCGTACTTGCCTAAGTTAAAAACTACTCCGAGTGGAGAGCGATCCTCCCACTCGGGGGCTTAGCCACGGACCAGCTTCGCCTAAGTTACAAGATCACTTCGAGTGGGGAGCGATCCTCCCACTCGGAGGACTTAGCCGCGAACCAACTTCGCCTAAGTCAAATAACCCGAGCACACAAAACACTCTGGAAGCAAGAAAACAATATTCGGATAAAACCACCAAGTTCGAATAAATCCGGCAAGTTTCAGAACCGCAAACAAAAGTACCCGGGCGACAGGCCCGAAAGAGTTTAATGGTTACACGATCACTCGGCATTCCGAGGCAAATAAGTTTAGATCATTAAAGTTTTTTCTTCACTCGGCGGGAGGAGGACTCGCTGGCTCGACGAAGGTGTCCAAGTCGATGCCGTCAACTATGCGAGTGGATGCTTCAATAAAGGTCTCCATGAAGGATTGGAACTGGAGTTTCTTCGTGTTCGCCACTTGGAGAGCCTTCAGCGTTTCTTCCTTGGCATCCTTACAATGGACTCTGACGAGTGAAAGAGCCATGTCGGCTCCACAACGAGCAGCTGATTTCTTCCACGCCTGCACTCGACTAGGAATTTCATTGAGCCGAACCATCAGTGATTCGAGGTCATTCTAAAGTCCGTCCTCCGGCCACAGCTCTTGGTCTATCTTGGACAACGCAATCTTCAGTCGAGCGATGTACCCCAAGATGCTATTAAGAAGAGCTTCAAGTCAAATGACATTCATCGCGGCTTCATCTTTGACGATTGACCTTGCGGTGTCCAAGCCTGGTTCAATCCGCTCGATCTCCTGCTCAAAATCCTGATAGAACTCTGCACGAGGGAGAAAGATGAGTCGACGGCAGAATTATATAACCTCAGCTTTCTGGATTCACTCCAGTGGAGAAAGGTACCTTCAAGCATGACGTACAACTTCTTGGGAAGACCTCCCAAGTAAACCTCCAGCTCGTCCCTCTTCCGAGTGAGCTCATCCATCTTGTCAGCCAGGGCCACCTTCTCTTCTCTCAGTTGGGCAGCTTCTTTCTTCGCCTCACCGACAACAGTCCTCAGATTGGCATTTTCCTCTTCGAGTTTGCTGACTGAAGCTAGCTTTCTCTCTGCCAATTTAGTCTTCTCACGCGCCACCTTCTGTGCCCCCGCAAGATCTGTGTCCTTCTTCTCCAATGCGTGCTTCATGGTGTCTAAAGAAATAAGATTCTTCAGTCGTTCTTGGAGTTGACGGTTTTCACTACGCACATCTGTTCGAGTGGAGTCACTCGGTTCAAAGGATGGAAAAGAATAAATATCAAAGCATATAGTCAGCAAGCTGTTACCTCCCATAGTCGCTACTTAATCCTGAGCATCCTTCAGGTTCTTCTTGGCAACCTCCAGATCAAGCTTCAATTGGATCTTCTCCTTCTGCAGGGCAGCATACTGAGTCCCAAGTTCACAAGATTTCCGCGATCAACAAAAAGACAATTCAGTTGACAAAAACAAAGACCCTTTACTTCCGAGTAAAGAAGAGCAAGTTCAGTATGCTATTATTAAAGGATCTCTAAGACCACCGCCGAATCAAGCGTTCGATGGCGATCTCGGGGACTACACCCAGTGGGTGCACTCAGCGTGCCCCCACTGGTTCAATTTCCCACTTGGTACGGCCTGCCCGGCCCGAGTGGAGAGAGAGATAAATCCCTTATTCTCAGACCCCTACCGACTGCACGCAGTCGGCAGCGATCTCGGGGACTACACCCAGTGGGTGCACTCAGCGTGCCCCCACTGGATCAATTACCCACTCGGCACGGCCCGACCGACCTGAGTGAAGAGCTACAAACAAACATATTCTAAAGACCCCTGCCGAATCAAACATTCGACGGTGGTCTCGGGGACTACACCCAGTGGGCGCACTCAGCGTGCCCCCACAGGACTAGGTACCCACTCGACACGACCTGACTGACTCGAGTGGAAGAACTACACAGCAAAAGAAAACACCCACTGGGTGTACAGATGCAAGGCAAAGACTCATGATAGATGCACATTAAAGGTTCCAAAACGCTCATCCATGGACATCTTACGAATAATAAAGCAGCAGTTTCAGATAACATATCCTAGCAGAGCAAGGTTCAGGCTGAAGAAAAGCCAATCGGAAATCAATTTACAATCGTACTTACTCGGACATTGGTTTGGAGGGGAGAACTGGCGTCCTAAGCAGCCTTGCTGGTCTCATACACCACCTTCAGTCGGTCAATCATCGGGCCAGCTTGGATCATTGCTTCCTTGGCGGCTCCTGTTTGGTCCTCCGGGATGTGATGCGGAGTGAACTGAGACAATGCTGGAGTCGGTGACGTAGCTGGAGGGATCAGAGTTTGGGGTTGCCCAGTCGGACCTGAAGTTTGAACAGTCGACACTGGAGGCTGGTCAGTCGACAGAGGGACAATAAAAGACACAACAGCTCGAGAGTGTCACCAAGTTCTCGAACGACGGGCTTGGACGGCGGGCGAGATGCCTGACCGGAAGACACTCACTAGTAGAAAATGGCCCATTAGCCCCGGTTCCAGAGGCCCTTTAGCCCCAGTTCTGGAACCAGGACTAAAGGGTCAGGACTAAATCCCAAAACCTTTAGTCCCGGTTCGCTTACAAGCCGGGACAGAAGGGGCCCCACGTGGCCGCTGCGGGGCGCCCAGGCTGGAGAGGACCTTTAGTCCCGGTTGGTAACACCAACCGGGACCAAAATGCATCCATGTGTCAGCAGCTGGTAGGAGCTTGGTTTTTTTTGAAAGGGGGATTAGGGGTTTTTGGAGGGTTAATTTAGGGGTTTCATATATTGTGTTAGCTAGCTAATAGAGAGAAGTGTCCTCTCTTTCTCCGTGCTTGGTCGACGCTAGCTACTATATACATATAGAGAGAACTCGACACGCTAGCTAGTAAGGAAATGAAGGAACCATCAATTACACAAGATCATCATGAACATATACAGAGAGGAGTGACCTCTCTTTCTCTGAGAGATTGGTCGAACAACAAGTTTTCGTATATCGATCCGACGCTACTAGCTACATATATACAATATAAGATCTCTTACAATCCCTAACATCTAAGGTCAATTTCCACATGGTATTCTCCGGCTTTATTTATGATGTGGTCAAGAAAGAATCCCGCCAATTCCTCTTGAATTGCTCGTAGATGATCATGTGGTAGGAGTTCATCCCACATCTGCCAGATCTAATTTGAAGAAGGGGGTCAATACATGAAGGAAATATGCCCTAGAGGCAATAATAAAGTTGTTATTTTATATTTCATTATATCATGATAAATTTTTATTATTCATGCTAGAATTGTATTAACCGGAAACTTGATACATGTGTGGATACATAGACAAAACACCGTGTCCCTAGTAAGCCTCTACTAGACTAGCTCGTTAATCAAAGATGGTTAAGTTTCCTAACCATAGACATGTGTTGTCATTTGATGAACGAGATCACATCATTAGGAGAATGATGTGATGGACAAGACCCATCCGTTAGCTTAGCATAATGATTGTTCAGTTTGCTATAACTTTCTTCATGTCATATACATATTCCTTTGACTATGAGATTATGCAACTCCCGGATACCGGAGGAATGCCTTGTGTGCTATCAAACGTCACAACATAACTGGGTGATTACAAAGATGCTCTACAGGTATCTCCGAAGGTGTTTGTTGGGTTGGCATAGATCGAGATTAGGATTTGTCACTCTGAGTATCGGAGAGGTGTCTCCGAGCCCTCTCAGTAATGCACATCATAAAGCCTTGCAAGCAATGTGACTAATGAGTTAGTTACGGGATGATGTATTATGGAACGATTAAAGAGACTTGCCGGTAACGAGATTGAACTAGGTATGAAGATACCGACGATCGAATCTCGGGCAAGTAATATACCGATGACAAAGGGAATAACATATGTTGTCATTACGGTTTGACCGATAAAGATCTTCATAGAATATGTAGGAACCAATATGAGCATCCAGGTTCCGCTAGTGGTTATTGATCGGAGAGGTGTCTCGGTCATGTCTACATAGTTCTCGAACCCGTAGGGTCCGCACGCTTAACGTTCAATGACGATTTTGTATTATATGAGTTATGTGATTTGGTGACCGAATGTTGTTCGGAGTCCCGGATGAGATCACGGACATGATGAGGAGTCTCGAAATGGTCGAGAGGTAAAGATTCATAAATAGGACGATAGTATTCAGACACCGGAAGTGTTCTGGGGGTACCGGGTACGTATCGGGTTACCGGAAGGGGTTCCGGGCAACCTCCGACAAGCTATATGGGCCTAATGGGCCAATAGTTGGACAGACCAGCCCCAAAAGGGGCTGGTGAGCCCCCTATAGGCTGAATAGAAGGAGAAGGAATGGAAGGGAAGGGAGAAGGAAAGGGGAGGATTCGGCCTCCCCCTTTCCTTCCCCTCCCCCCTCTCTTTCCTTCCCCCTCCGATGGATATGGAAGGGGGGAGGCCGACTTGGAGGAGGCGCCCAAGTAGGATTACTCCTACTTGGGGCGCCCCTTGCAGCCCCTCTCCCTCTCCCACCTATATATATATATATGTGCGGGGGCACCGCTAGAACACACAACATTGATTCCTAGCCGTGTGCGGCGGCCCCCTCCACAGTTTACACCTCCGGTCATATTGTCGTAGTGCTTAGGCGAAGCCCTGCGCGGATCACTTCACCATCACCGTCACTACGCCTTTGTACTAACGAAACTCTTCCTCGACAGTTTGCTGGATCAAGAGTTCGAGGGACGTCATCGAGCTGAACGTGTGCAGAACTCGGAGGTGCCGTACGTTCAGTACTTGATCGGTCAGAACGAGAAGAAGTTCGACTACATCAACCACGTTGTCAAATGCTTCCGCTTTCGGTCTACGAGGGTACATGGACACACTCTCCCCCCTCGTTGCTATGCATCTCCTAGATAGATCTTGCGTGAGCATAGGAAAATTTTGAAATTGGATGCTACGTTCCCCAACAGTGGCATCCGAGCCAGGTCTATGCGTAGATGATATGCACGAGTAGAACACAAAGAGTTGTGGGCGGTGATCGTCATACTGCTTACCACCAATGTCTTATTTTTATTCGGCGGTATTGTTGGATGTAGCGGCCCGGACCAACCTTACATGACCACGTTCATGAGACCGGTTCCACCGACAAACATGCAACTAGTTTTGCATAAAGGTGGCTGGCGGGTGTCTGTTTCTCCAACTTTAGTTGAATCGAATTTGACAGCGGTCGGTCCTTGTTGAAGGTTAAAACAGCAAACTTGATAAATCACCGTTGTGGTTTTGATGCGTAGGGAAGAACTGTTCTTGCTAGAAGCCCGTAGCAGCCACGTAAAACTTGCAACAACAAAGTAGAGGACGTCTAACTTGTTTTTGTTGGGCATGTTGTGATGTGATATGGTCAAGACATGATGTGATATATGCTATTGTATGATATGATCATGTTTTGTAAAAGTCACTAGCAACCGGCAGGAGCCTTATGATTGTCTCTTTATTGTATGAAATGCAAACGTCATGTAATTGCTTTACTTTATCACTATGCGTTAGCGACACTTGTAGAAGCAATAGTTGGCGAGACGACCATAACGCGGTGATGGAGATCAAGGTGTCAAGCCGGTGACGATGGAGATCATGATGGTGCTTTGGAAATGGAGATCAAAGGCACAAGATGATGATGGCCATGTCATGTCACATATTTTGATTGCATGTGATGTTTATCTTTTATGCATCTTATTTTGCTTAGTACGAGAGTAGCATTATAAGATGATCCCTTAACTAAATTTTAAGGTATAAGTGTTCTCTCTGAGTATGCACCATTGCGAAAGTTCTTCGTGCTGAGACACCACATGATGATCGGGTGTGATAGGCTCTACGTTCACATACAACAGGTGCAAGACAGTTTTGCACATGCGGAATACTCGGGTTAAACTTGACGAGCCTAGCATGTATAGACATGGCCTCAGAACACTGGAGACCGAAAGGTCGAACGTGAATCATATAGTAGATATGATCAACATAGAGATATTCACCATTGATGACCACTCCATCTCACGTGATGATCGGACATCGTTTAGTTGATTTGGATCACGTATCATTTAGATGACTTGAGGGATGTCTATCTAAGTGGGAGTTCTTAAGTAATATGATTAACTGAACTTAATTTATCATGAACTTAGTCCTGATAGTATTTGCATATCTATGTTGTAGATCAATAGCTTGCGATGTAGCTCCCTGTTTATTTTTGATATGTTCCTAGAGAAAAATAAGTTGAAAGATGATAGTAGCAATGATGCGGACTGGGTCCGTGATCTGACGATTATCCTCATTGCTACACAGAAGAATTATGTCCTTGATGCATCGCTAGGTGACGAACCTATTGCAGGAGCAGATGCAGATGTTATGAACATTTGGCAAGCTCGGTATGATGACTACTTGATAGTTTAGTGCGCCATGCTTTACGGCTTAGAACCGGGACTTCAAAAACATTTTGAATGCCATGGATCATATAAGATGTTCCAAGAGCTAAAATTGGTATTTTAGACTCATGCCCGAGTCGAGAGGTGTGAGACCTCTGACAAGTACTTTGCCTACAAGATGGAGGAGAATAGCTCAACCAGTGAGCATGTGCTCAGAATGTCTGAGTACTACAATCGCTTGAATCAAGTGGGAGTTAATCTTCTATATAAGATAGTGATTGACAGAGTTCTCTAGTCACTATCACCAAGTTACTGGAACTTCGTCATCAACTATATTATGCAAGGGATGAGGAAAATGATTCCCGAGCTCTTCGCGATGCCAAAATCGGCGAAGGTAGAAATCAAGAAAGAGCATCAAGTGTTGATGGTTAACAAGAACACTAGTTTCAAGAAAAGGGGCAAAGGAAAAGAAAGGGAACTTCAAGAAAGAATGGCAAGCAAGTTGCCACTCCTGTGAAGAAACCCAAAGCTAGACCTAAGCCTGTAACTGAGTGCTTCTACTACAAAGGGAATGGTCACTAGAAGTGGAACTACCCCAAATACTTGGCGGATAAGAAGGATGGCAAAGTGAACAAAGGTATATTTGATATACATGTTATTGATGTGTACTTTACTAGAGTTCATAGTTGATACGTCTCCAACGTATCTATAATTTTTTAATGTTCCATGCTATATTATAGTCTGTTTTGGACATTATTGGGCTTTATTATACACTTTTATATTGTTATTGGGACTAACCTATTAACCGGAGGCCCAGCCCAGAATTGCTGTTTTTTTGCCTATTTCAGAGTTTCGCAGAAAAAAATATCAAACGGAGTCCAAACGGAATGAAACCTTCGGGAACGTGATTTTCGGAACGAACGTGATCCAGAGGACTTGGACCCTACGTCAAGACTTCAACCAGGAGGCCACGAGGTAGGGGGCGCGCCTACCCCCCCCCCCAGGCGCGCCCTCCACCCTCGTGGTGCCCCTGTTGCTCCACCGACGTACTCCTTCCTCCTATATATACCTACGTACCCCCAAACTACCAGATACGCAGCCAAAAACCTAATTCCACCACCGCAACCTTCTGTACCCGTGAGATCCCATCTTGGGGCCTGTTCCGGAGCTCCGCCGGAGGGGGCATCGATCACGGAGGGCTTCTACATCAACACCATAGCCTCTCCGATGATGTGTGAGTAGTTTACCTCAGACCTCTGGGTCCAATGTTATTAGCTAGATGGCTTATTCTCTCTTTTTGGATCTCAATACAATGTTCTCCCCCTCTCTCGTGGAGATCTATTCGATGTAATCTTCTTTTGCGGTGTGTTTGTTGAGACCGATGAATTGTGGGTTTATGATCAAGTTTATCTATGAACAATATTTGAATCTTCTAAATTCTTTTATGTATGATTGGTTATCTTTGCAAGTCTCTTCGAATTATCAGTTTGGTTTGGCCTACTAGATTGATCTTTCTTGCAATGGGAGAAGTGCTTAGCTTTGGGTTCAATCTTGCGGTGTTCTTTCCTAGTGACAGTAGGGGCAGCAAGGCACGTATTGTATTGTTGCCATCGAGGATAATAAGATGGGGTTTATATCATATTGCATGAGTTTATCCCTCTACATCATGTCATCTTGCTTAAAGCGTTACTCTGATCTTATGAACTTAATACTCTAGATGCATGCTGGATAGCGGTCGATGTGTGGAGTAATAGTAGTAGATGCAGGCAGGAGTCGGTCTACTTGTCTCGGACGTGATGCCTATATACATGATCATACCTAGATATTCTCATAACTATGCTCAATTCTGTCAATTGCTCAACAGTAATTTGTTCACCCACCGTAAATACTTATGCTCTTGAGAGAAACCACTAGTGAAACTATGCCCCCCTGGTAGATTTTCCATCATATTATTCTTCCAACACTTAGCTATTTCCGTTGCCTTTTATTTTGCTTTTATTTTACTTTGCATCTTTATCATAAAAATACCAAAAATATTATCCTATCATATCTATCAAATCTCACTCTCGTAAGTGACCGTGAAGGGATTGACAACCCCTTATCGCGTTGGTTGCGAGGATTTATTTGTTTGTGTAGGTGCGAGGGACTCGTGCGTGGCCTCCTACTAGATTGATACCTTGGTTCTCAAAAACTTACGGAAATACTTACGCTACTTTGCTGCATCACGCTTTCCTCTTCAAGGGAAAACCAACGCAGTGCTCAAGAGGTAGCAATAGTAACCCCAGGGTATTTGATACCGGTTCAGTTGCTAAGATTTGTAACTCGAAACAGGATTTGCAAAATGAACAGAGACTAATTAAGGGCAAGGTGACAATGTGTTTTGGAAGTGATTCCAAGGTTGATAAGATCACCATCGCTCACTCCCTCCACCTTCGAGATTAGTGTTGGACCAAAATAAATGTTATTTGGTGTTTGCGTTGAGCATGAATATGATTGGATCATGTTTATTGCGATAGGGTTATTCATTTAAGTTAGAGAATAATTGTTGTTCTGTTTACATGAATAAAACCTTCTATGGTCATACACCCAATGTAAATGGTTTATTGAATCTCGATTGTAGTGATACACATATTAATAATATTGAAGCCAAAAGATGCAAAGTTGATAAGGATAGTGCAACATATTTGTGGCACTGCCGTTTAGGTCATATTGGTGTAAAGCGCATGAAGAAACTCCATACGAATGGATTTTACGAATCACTTGATTACGAATCATTTGATACTTGCGAACTATGCCTCATGGGCAAGATGACTAAAACTCCGTTCTCCGGAACAATGGAGCAAGCCACTGACTTATTGGAAATAATACATACCGATGTATGCGATCCGATGAGTGTTATGATTTGAGCAGATATGGGTATATCTACTTGATGAAACATAAGTCTGAAACATTTGAAAAGTTCAAAGAATTTCAGATTGAAGTGGAGAATCATCCTAAAAAGAAAATAAAGTTTCTATGATTTGATCGCGGAAGCGAATATTTGAGTTACGAGTTTGGCCTTCTTTAACACAATGTGGAATAGTTTCACAACTCACGCCACCTGGAACACCACAGCACAATGGTGTGTCCGAACGTCGTAACCGTACTTTATTAGATATGGTGCGATCTATGATGTCTCTTACCGATTTACCACTATAGTTTTAGGGTTATGCATTAGAGACAGTTGCATTCATGTTAAATAGGGCACCGTCTAAATCCGTTGAAACGACACCGTATGAACCGTGGTTTAGCAAGAAACCTAAGCTGTCATTCCTTAAAGTTTGGGGTTGCGATGCTTATGTGAAAAAGCTTCAGCCTGATAAGCTCGAACCCAAATCGGAGAAGTGCGTCTTCATAGGATACCAAAAAGAAACTGTTGGGTACACCTTCTATCACAGATCCGAAGGCAGGATCTTTGTTGCTAAGAATGGATCCTTTCTAGAGAAGGAGTTTCTCTCGAAAGAAGTGAGTGGGAGGAAAGTAGAACTTGATGAGGTAATTGTACCTTCTCTCAAATTGGAAAGTAGCTCATCACAGAAAACCATTCCCGTGATGCCTGCACCAACTAGTGAGGAAGCTAATGATAATGATCATGAAACTTCAGATCAAGTTACTACCGAACCACGTAGGTTAACCAGAGCACATTCCACACCAGAGTGGTATGGTAATCCCGTTCTGGAAGTCATGTTACTAGACCATGACGAACCTATGAACTATGAGGAAGTGATGATGAGCCCAGATTCCGATAAACGGCTTGAGGCCATGAAATCTAAGATAGGAACCATGTTTGAGAACAAAGTATGGACTTTGATTGACTTGCCCGACGATTGGCGAGCCATTGAGAATAAATGGATCTTCAAGAGGAAGACGAATGTTGATAGTAGTGTTATTATCTACAAAGCTCGAATTGTCGCAAAAAGTTGTCGACAAGTTCAAGGTGTTGACTACGATGAGATTTTCTCACTCGTATCGATGCTTAAAGTTTGTCCGAATCATGTTAGAAATTGCCGCATTTTATTAAAGAAGAGTTGTATATGATGCAACCAGAAGGGTTTCTCAATCCTAAAGGTGCTAACAAAGTGTGCAAGCTCCAGCGATCCATCTATGGACTGGTGCAAGCATCTCGGAGTTGGAATATACGCTTTGATGAGTTGATCAAAGCATATAGTTTTATACAGACTTGCGGTGAAGCTTGTATTTACAAGAAAGTGAGTGGGAGCACTACAGCCTTTCTGATAAGTATATGTGAATGACATATTGTTGATCGGAAATGATGTAGAATTTTCTAGAAAGCATAAAGGAGTGTTTGAAAGGAGTTTTTCAAAGAAAGACCTCCGTGAAGCTACTTACATATTGGGCATCAAGATCTATAAAGATAGATCAAGATGCTTGATAAGACTTTCGATGAGTACATACATTGATAAGATTTTGAAGGAGTTCAAAATGGATCGGTCAAACAAGGAGTTCTTGCCTTAGTTGTAAGGTATGAAGTTGAGTAAGACTCAAAACCCGACCACGGCAGAAGATAGAGAGAGAATGAAAGTCATTCCCTATGCCTCAGCCATAGGTTCTATAAAGTATGCCATGCTGTATACCAGACCTATTGTGTACCTTGCCATGAGTTTGGCAAAGGGGTACAATGGTGATCCAGGAGTAGATCACTCGACAACGGTCAAAATTATACTTAGAGGACTAAGGAAATATTTCTCGGTTATGGAGGTGATAAAGAGTTCATCGTAAAGAGTTACGTCGATGCAAGCTTTAACACCGATCTGGACGACTCTGAGTCTCAATCTAGATACATATTTAAAGTGGGAGCAATTAGCTAGAGTAGCTCCATGCAGAGCATTGTAGACATAGAAATTTGCAAAATACATACGGATGTGAATGTGTCAGACCCGTTGACTAAACTTCTCTCACAAGCAAAACATGATCACACCTTAGTACTCTTTGGGTGTTAATCACATGGCGATGTGAACTAGATTATTGACTCTAGTAAACCCTTTGGGTGTTGGTCACATGGCAATGTGAACTATGGGTGTTAATCACATGGTTATGTGAACTATTTGTGTTAAATCACATGACGATGTGAACTAGATTATTGACTCTAGTGCAAGTCGGAGACTGAAGGAAATATGCCCTAGAGGCAATAATAAAGTTGTTATTTTATATTTCCTTATATCATGATAAATGTTTATTATTCATGCAAGAATTGTTTTACCCAAGAAATTTGATACATGTGTGGATACATAGACAAAACACCGTGTCCCTAGTAAGCCTCTACTAGACTAGCTCGTTACTCAATGATGGTTAAGTTTCCTAACCATAGACATGTGTTTTCATTTGATGAACGGGATCACATCATTAGGAGAATGATGTGATGGACAAGACCCATCCGTTAGCTTAGCATAATGATTGTTCAGTTTTATTGCTATAGCTTTCTTCATGTCATATACATATTCCTTTGACTATGAGATTATGCAACTCCCGAATACCACAGGAATGCCTTGTGTGCTATCGAACGTCACAACGTAACTGGGTGATTATAAAGATGCTCTACAGGTATCTCCGAAGGTGTTTGTTGGGTTGGCATAGATCGAGATTAGGATTGTCACTCCGAGTACCACAGAGGTATCTCTGGGCCCTCTCGGTAATGCACATCATAATAAGCCTTGCAAGCAATGTGACTAATGAGTTAGTTACGGGATGATATATTACGGAACGAGTAAAGAGACTTGCCGGTAACGAGATTGAACTAGGTGTGAAGATACCGACGATCGAATCTCGGGCAAGTAATATACCGATTACAAAGGGAATAACGTATGTTGTCATTACGGTTTGACCGATAAAGATCTTCGTAGAATATGTAGGAACCAATATGAGCATCCAGGTCCCGCTATTGGTTATTGATCGGAGAGGTGTCTCGGTCATGTCTACATAGTTCACGAACTCGTAGGGTCCGCACGCTTAACGTTCGATGACGATTTTGTATTATATGAGTTATGTGATTTGGTGACCGAATGTTGTTCGGAGTCCCGGATGAGATCACGAACATGAAGAGGAGTCTCTAAATGGTCAAGAGGTGAAGAATCATATATAGGACGATAGTATTCGGACACCGAAAGTGTTCTGGGGGTACCGGGTACGTATCGGGTCACCGGAAGGGGTTCCGGGCAACCCCCGACAAGCTATATGGGCCTAATGGGCCAAGAGTTGGACAGACCATCCCCAAAAGGGGATGGTGAGCCCCCTATAGGCTGAATAGGAGGAGAAGGAAAGGAAGGGAAGGTAGAAGGAAAGGGGAGGATTCGGCCTCCCCCTTTCCTTCCCCTCCCCCCTCTCTTTCCTTCCCCCCTCCGATGGATATGGAAGGGGGGAGGCCGACTTGGAGGAGGCGCCCAAGTAGGATTACTCCTACTTGGGGAGCCCCTTGCAGCCCCTCTCCCTCTCCCACCTATATATATGTGGGGGGGCACCGCTAGAACACACAACATTGATTCCTAGCCGTGTGCGGCGCCCCCCTTCACAGTTTACGCCTCCGGTCATATTGTCGTAGTGCTTAGGCGAAACCCTACGTGGATCACTTCACCATCACCGTCACCACGCCGTCGTACTGACGAAACTCTTCCTCGATACTTTGCTAGATAAAGAGTTTGAGGGATGTCATCGAGCTGAACGTGTGCAGAACTCGGAGGTGCCGTACGTTCGGTACTTGATCGGTCGGAACGAGAAGAAGATGGACTACATCAACCGCGTTGTCAAACATTTCCGCTTTCAGTCTACGAGGATATGTGGACACACTCTCCCCTCTCATTGCTATGCATCTCCTAGATAGATCTTGCGTGAGCGTAGGAAAATTTTGAAATTGCATGCTACGTTCCCCAACAATACATATATATATGAATAAAAGTCAACACAAATGATCGTAATAAAATAAAATTGTGAATATTTTTGTTTACGTATTTCATATTGTTTTTCAGAGTAGCCCCATGGAGAGGCCATCACGTTGTAGTTGAACTCGCAAACGTAGTATCCACAAAAATCATTCCCGGCTTCCTGCCACAAGCACTTTATGAGAAATAGAGGTCAATCAAACTGATACGCAAACATGCTAAATGGTATTGATGAAACTAGCTAGAATCAATGGGAGATGCGTGGAACTAGGTAGTAGTACTTACTTTTGGGTGTGTAAATCGCAGTTCCCTCGGCAGTCCCGGAACAATTACGGTGAACTCTTTCCAAACCCTGCCAGACAAAGAAAATAATTACTTGATATCAGGAAATGAACAAAGTTGCCGATATGGTGCGATAATGATCGATTGAACTTACTTCTAGAGAATTTCAGTCATGTCCGCATAGTCCTGGGGATCTTTTCGTCTCCAGTCTAAGACGGTTACTACTCCCCGGTCAAGCTTAATCTCTAGCAGAATAAAGTGGAACCTGCGCACGCATGCATAACTCATCAATTACATTACTATAACCTCGAGTAATAAGGGAAACTGAATATGCACAAGACAGTAACACTGACCTGAAGTTGTAAGGAAAGATTATTTTATCTTTGTTTTGATTTTTAACCAATGATTGTAGCAAGTTGTCCTCGGTATTTGTGACATTCTTTTGAACCGTCCATTCATGTATGATATTTGGGTTAATGAACCCAATGTAATAGATTTATGCTTTTCTGCATTCGACGATCTTCAATCTGCATAATATAGTGAGGATAATTATATATACATGCAATGAAAGAGCTGAGCTATATAAAGAGACTTAATTAAGAAGTAGTAGTTACAGACAGTAGAAAGTCACGAGTGTTTTGTCGAGGGCCTTTTGATTGTATAACTGGAATAACTCGTCAAATTCAACAAACAACGTATCAGTTGCAACGAGGTTGTGCTCCTCTTTAATTCTTAGCGTCAAAGTATCCTTCCCAGACTCGCTGCAGGTTTTCATGTACCATTCATGGAATCTTCGCATCATCATTGTTAGAGGAGGATGAACATGTTTGACGAGAGGTTGCCCGTACTGGTATCTGAATTCGTCCACCTGCATTGTTTCAAAGTCTAAATCATCGCTCAGGTAATCAGCAGGATTGGTACCGGGCACCATCCCCGGATGATTAGAGACGATATCGATAGACACCTTGAGCTGGGGGCACGATTGGTTCGCCTGTTTGCCGAGCTGGGGATTTTTTCCCACTTCTTTGTTCTCCTAACCTGGCATCACTTGAAGTATTTCTCGACTGCCGCACATCTTGATATGTATTTTTAAGACAACGGACATAGTTGGAATCCGAGGGAGGCGGTGGTGGTCGCTTCAGGGCATCAATAGTGCGCTTCGCTTTCACCGGATCTATCACCTCCTTCGGAGGTGGAGGTTTCTTTGCAAAAAAGTTCCTCACTTCGGCGGCACAGATCTCCTCATTTTCCTTCTCAGTCCTCTCATATGGTAACTTTTCCGGAGCCTTGAGAGATGGACCGTATCTGAATTTCCTCCCGCCTCTGCTTGTACTGCTAGCCTCCGGAGCGGCGGCGTCTCTCTTCCGTCGTTGCTGATGAGGCGGACAAGGAGGCGGAGTGCTCCGACGCGCCGGAGGAGCCGAAGTGGCGACGTCTGTCTTCCGCCGTTGCTGACGAGGCGGAGGAGGAGGTGGACTGCTCCGACGCGCCGAAGGAGGCGAAGGAGGAGGCGGAGTGCCCTCACGCGCCGGAGGAGCCGGAGAAGAAGGCGGAGTGCCCTGATTACTCGCCGGAGGAGGCGGAGTGCCCTGACTCGCCAGAGGAGGAGGAGGAGGTGTCCAGTTTGAAGCTTGATGTACTCCTTCCGCCATAGACATGTACTCCTGAAAGCATGTCCCAGCTGATTCTCCCCTTCACCTGTAGGGTGGTCAAGCTTGAGCTCCTCAAATCCCTCCATTATTTCATCCACCGTCACAAACAGCATAGCCATGTGGAATCGGACGGCAGTGAAAAGTTCAGTCAGCTAGAGGAGGTGCAACAGAGCCGACAGCCATCTTCAAAGTGAGGTTCTCGCATTTCGTCATAAGTTGGCAATGTTGAGCCTCCGTGATAGTATCCACGGGGTAGCGAGGACCGTGAAATCAGGCTGAATGAGCTCCGTGGAAGCCACGCTGCTTCTCCGCTGAGATGGCGGGGTAGCTTCGTGCCGCTGAGATGGTTGGCCGGCAGCTGCAAGTTCCTCTAGCTTTACTAGTCTTGCATTGAGCTTCTGCATTTTGCTCTGCTCCGCTTTCCTCTTTCTCTCCCGGCTTCTGTAACCGCCTGCGCCGGGAAACCCAACCACCCATGGAACGGAGCCTGGTGTGCCTCGTGTTCGTCTAGGGTGCTCAGGATTCCCGAGGGCCTCGGTCAGCTCGTCCTTCCCTCTATCGGGAATGAACGTCCCTTGCTGCGCAGCGGTGATATACTCCTGAAGCTTCTTGATGGGTATTGCAAGTTGCTCGTCCGTCCAACGGCACTCCCGTGTTTCAGGGTCCAAAGTTCCCCCAACCCCAAAGAATCAAGTCCTTGAATGGTTTGGCCAGTTCAATGTCGATGGTTGGACCCCTTTAGCAAGAAGGTCTTGCTCAGCTTTGTCCCACAACGGCTGGGCTTTGAGGTAGCCACCTGACCCCGTGTGATGGTGATACTACTTCTTTGCAGCATTTTTCTTGTTTGTCTCTGTCATTTTCTTACCCTTCTCTGATGTCTTGTAGGCCACAAATGCGGGCCAGTGATCTCTTATCTTCTCATATAGGCCGGTGAATTCTGGAGTCTTCCCTTTGTCGAAAAACTTTGTGTTCAACTCTTTCTTCCAACTCCTGAATAGATCTGCCATCTTCTTAAGAGCACACGCCTTGACCTTTGGCTCTATAACTGGGTTATTCAGATCCTCCTCTGGCGGTAGGGTGAAATTTGCCTTCAGCGAGGTCCAAAGATCAGCTTTCTGTCTATCGTTCACATAAGAAACTTCAGGGTCGTCCTTAGGCTTATTCCATTTCTGGATGCTGATTGGGATGTTGTCCCTAACAATAGCTCCGCACTGAGCAACAAATGCGCCCTTGGTCCGCTTGGGTTCAATCGGTAGGCCATCGCCCGCAAGTGTTGTGATCGTGAACCTTTCATCCTCGCGCAACCTTTTCTTCGGGCCTCGTCTCGTTACGGAAGTTTGGCTTGATCTGGAGTGCTAGAAAAGAAGAAACAAGCGTTAATATATGTACATACTAAAACAATTAATGCACCAATTAGTCAGCAAAGGCTTAATTAATATATATACCTCGCCGGACTTTGCAACAGCTCCCTCCTCCGTTCGGTCGCCAGAGCCGTCATCATGGTCTCCTTCTTCCTCCGTCATTCGGTCACCGGAGCCGTCATGATCATGTCCTTCCTCCTCCATTGTTCGATTACCGGAGCCGTCATCCTCTCCTTCCTGACCATCGGTGTGTTGAGAAATGACAAGACATCACGTCCGTCGCGGATTATGTCCCCCAACAACTCTTCTTGTTCTAAGTCTCTGTCCATGGTTTCTGCAAATATTACAACATTGCAATATACAAACATGGGAGATGGATATATTAGTGGCAAACATAACCTAGCTAATATCACAACAAGTAATCATATGCACAAACATATACCTTGCTAATGACAACAATGAACATAACAATTACGGGTAGGGGCCGGGAGGGGGTAGATCGACAACCCTCTTTCTTCGTCGACTAGTTGGTCGGGCAAGAGGGGGTTGATCGACGTCCCCCTCATGTCAAAGTTACCGGAGTTTTATTCTAGTGGTTTGGGTGGCCTCGAGAGTTTGTCAGGTAAGGGCTGGAGGGGGTTGATCGACGTCCCCCTCATGTCGAAATTACCGGAGTTTTCTTCTAGTGGTTTGGGTGGCCTCCAGAGTTTGTCGGGTATGGGCGAGAGGGGGTAGGCGAGCGGACCGGGAGTAAATTTAGTAACTTTGAACTTCGTAAATTTGGATGGCCTTGAGAGTTGGTCGGGCGAGAGAGGGTTGATCGACGTTCCCCTCATGTCGAAGTTACCGGGGATACGTTTCGAGAGAAAATACAACACTTGATATGTTTTGAATATATATGAACATTTTAACTTAGTAACTTATTAACGTTTCGAGAGAAAACTTTCTATTAACATCATTTTAACTTAGTAATTTAGTAACTTAGTAACGTTTCGAGAGAAAACTTAGTAACTTAGTAACATTTTAACTTAGTAACATTTTGAGAGGTAACTTTCAATTAACATCTATCTCTCTCCCTCCTCATTTATGTCCGACGTCCCCCCCCCTCATGTCGAACTTATTGGGAAGGGAGTAGATCGACAACGACATCCATACATACATGCAAAAAATGTTATCCATCCATACATACATAGCCACATACATACTTGAAAAAAAATGCTATGAACAAAAAATACATATAGCCACAAATATGAAAAAAACATATATATGAAAAAATACCATGAACAAAAAAAATACATATAAATCCATCCATACATACATAAATATAGCCACATACATATATACATTATATATGAACAAAAAAATAATTGTATAAAAATCAATATATATATATATATATATATATATATAAACTATACACAGAGCCGGGGCGGCGGCGGCTCAAGCCGGGTGCGGCCGGCGAGGGCGCCGGTGGGCCGGGGCAGGGGCGCAGCCGCGCGCGCTCGGGGGTGGCGGACAGCAAGGGCGACGGCGGGGGCGGCGGACGGCGAAGGCGGCGGCGGGGGCGCCGACGACAGTGACGGTGGGGGCGGGCCGGGGCAGGGGCACGGTCGTGCACGCTCGGGGGCGGCGGACGCGACGGCGTGGGCGGCGGACGGCGTCGGTGTGGGCTCGGGGCGAGGCACGGGCGACGGCAACGGCGTGGGTGGCGGACGGCGTCGGGACAGCCTGGCGGCGTCGAGGAGGTCGGCGTCGTCGGGGAAGTGACGATAGAACTGTGAAATTTGCTAAGTGTGGGCTTATATACCCAGCCCTTTGGTCCCGGTTGGTGGCACCAACCGGGACCAATGGTACCCTTTGGTCTCGGTTCGTGCCACCAACCGGGACCAAAGGTCTCTTTTCGTCAGCCCAAAGGGCGGGAAGCCAAGGGTAGCATTGGTCCCGGTTGGTGCCGCCAACCGGGACCAAGGTGGGTATTGGTCCCGGTTGGTGCCACCAACCGGGACAAAAGGTTGGTGCTGCCCGAGGCCAAAAGTTTCGTCCCACCTCGCTAGTTGAGAGGGGCTCGGTGTGGTTTCTAAGCGCCGTTGCGCGAGCCACTTCGAGCTCCTCTTAACTGCAGGCCTAAACTTGTCTCTGTGCATGTGGGCCTACTGGGCCTTTTACGGGCCTCAATCCTGGCCCAACAAGCTAGTTGGGTTTCTAGTCGTATTCAGGCCGTGGTGGCCCAGTTGGCGGCATTTTTTTATTTTTTCAGTTGTTTTGTTTTGTTTTTTGCTTTATTTATTTTCTTTTGTTTCCACTTACAGCTAAATACTTACAGTTTTTCAGTGATTCTTTTTGCTTTTAGGTCACAAAAATTATAAACTTTGTGTTAGTGCCATTAGTTTTCAAATTTGAATTCTTTGAAATTTTTGTGAATAACTTTACTATAAAAATATATTTTTGAGTGATTCTTTTTCCTGCTATTTAATATTACTATGTTTTATCATTATATTCAATTTGGTAATTTTTAGTTTATTTTAAATGTGTGTTCTATTCAAAAACAGATTTTGTTATTTTAGTTTGCTATTAAAGTTTCTAACAAAAAATTATTTATGAAAATTCTTTTTGCTATTAATGTTTTGAACAAAAAATACTTTGATAATTTTAGTTGCAAAAATTTTATACAATTTTAGTTTCAAAAATACTAGAGGTTTATAAAATCTTTTTAGTTGATTCCTTTTGCTACTAGAGTTTCATTAAAGTTTTCTAGTTCATTCTTTTTGCTATTAGAGTTTCATTAAAGTTTTCTAGTTCATTGTTTTAGTTCATTCTTTTTGCTATTAGAGTTTCATAAAAGTTTTCTAGTTCATCCCTTTTGCTATTTGTTCATTCTTTGAGCTAAATGGCCCTGAAATTCAAAAGCACTTCAAATGAACTCTGAAGAGTTGAAAGTTGGCATGGTATCATTATTTCACCCACATAACATGTTCTAAAAAGTTGAGAGGGTTACGGCAAAAATTGGATGCACTTCATGTAGAAAATGGACAATCGCTTTCAAAGTATTAGGGTTTCGGACGAAAACACATCTGTTACAAAGGGATTTCATTTTTTGAACTTATTTGAACTCCAGACTTTTTGTGTGTTCAAAATGCACCATTCAAAGCCACACCATCAATTTTCAACCCTTTCCGACTTCATTTGGTATTTTCCATGCATTTACTGATTTTTTAAAGCTAAATGACCCTGAAAGTCAAAAGCACTTCAACTGAACTCTGAAAAGGTTAAAAGTTGGCATGGTATCATTATTTCACCCACATAGCATGTTCTAGAAAGTTGAGAGGGTTACGCAAAAACTGGATGCACTTCGTGTACAAAATGGACAATCGCTTTCGAAGTATCAGGGTTTCGGACAAAAACTCATCTATTACAAAGGGATTTCATTTTTTTTGAACTTATTTGAACTCCAGACTTTTTTTGTGTTGAAAATGCAACATTCAAAGCCACATCATTAATTTTCAACCCTTTCTGACTTCATTTGGTATTTTTCATGCATTTACTGATTTTTTAAGCTAAATGACCCTGAAATTCAAAAGCACTTCAAAAGAATTCTCAAAAGGTTGAAAGTTGGCATGGCATCATCATTTCACCCACATAGCATGTGCTAAAAAGTTGAGAGGGTTACGGCAAAAACTGGATGCACTTCGTGTACAAAATGGACAATCTCTTTCGAAGTATCAGGGTTTCAGACGAAAACTCATCTGTTACAAAGGGATTTCATTTTTTTGAACTTATTTGAACTCCAGACTTTTTGTGTGTTGAAAATGCACCATTCAAAGCCACATCATCAATTTTCAACCCTTTCTTACTTCATTTGGTATTTTTCATGCATTTACTAATTTTTTGAACTTAATGACCCTGAAATTGAAAAGCACTACAAATGAACTCTGAAAAGGTTGAAAGTTGGCATGGTATCATCATTTCACCCACATAGCATGTGCTAAAAAGTTGAGAGGGTTACGGAAAAAACTGGATGCACTTCGTATACAAAACGGACAATCTCTTTCGAAGTATTAGGGTTTCATAGGAAAACTCAGCTGTTACAAAAGACATTTCATTTCTTCACATGTAACTCTAGTGACATTATAGATCTAAGGAATCATCATAATAGTTGTGGAGAGAAAGTCTTCACTTTTTCTCGCTTGTGTCCTTTGCTTATTGCGCCGTAACCATGGATAATCTTCATCGTTTAACAGGGTGCTTGGGTCAGCCTTGACTTTGAAGGGAGGAATTTCATGAAACTTTTCATAATCTTCAGACATGTCTGTCTTGTCCTCCACTCCCATGATGTCTCTTTTTCCTGAAAGAACTATGTTGCGATTTGGCTCATCGTATGATGTATTCTCTTCCTTATCTTTTCTTTTTCTTGGTTTGGTAGACATGTCCTTCACATAGAAAACCTGCGCCACATCATTGGCTAGGACGAATGGTTCGTATGTGTACCCAAGATTGTTCAGATCAACTGTTGTCATTCCGTATTGTGGGTCTACCTATACCCCGCCTCCTGACATATTGACCCATTTGCACTGAAACAAAGGGACCTTAAAATCATGTCCGTAGTCAAGTTCCCATATGCCCACTATGTAACCATAATATGTGTCCTTTCCCCTCTTGGTTGCTGCATCAAAGCGGACACCACTATTTTGGTTGGTGCTCTTTTGATCTTGGCGATCCTGTAAAATGTATTGACATTTATCTCATACCCTTTGTAAGTCAATACAGTCGAAGATGGTCCCCTGGCCAACGAGTACAACTCATGAGAAACAGTGTTGTCACCCACGAGACGTGTTTGCAACCAACTGCCGAAAGTCCTGATGTGTTCACATGTAATCCAGTCATCACACTGCTCCGGGTGTTTGGAGCGCAGAATATTCTTGTGTTCATTGACATACGGGGTCACCAAGGTAGAATTCTGTAGAACTGTGTAGTGTGCTTGAGACCAAGAATGCACGTCCCTACATATTATTGAGTCCGCTCCTAGCGTGCCTTTTCCAGTCAGTCTCCCCTCATACCGCGATTGAGGGAGACCAATCTTCTTAAGGTCAGGAATGAAGTCAACACAAAACCCAATGACCTCCTCTGTTTGATGGCCCGTGGAGATGCTTCCTTCTGGCCTAGCACGGTTACGAACATATTTCTTTAAGACTCCCATGAACCTCTCAAAGGGGAACATATTGTGTAGAAATACAGGGCCCAGAATGGCAATCTCGTCGACTAGATGAACTAGGACGTGCATCATGATATTGAAGAAGGATGATGGGAACACCAGCTCGAAACTGACAAGACATTGCGCCAGATCACTCCTTAACCTTGGTAGGATTTCTGGATCGGTCACCTCCTGAGAGATTGCATTGAGGAATGCACATAGCTTCACAATGGCTAATCGAACGTTTTCCGGTAGAAGCCCCCCCAATGCAACCAGAAGCACTTATGTCATAATCACGTGGCAGTCATGAGACTTTAGGTTCTGAAACTTTTTCTCTGTCATATTTATTATTCCCTTTATATTCGACGAGAAGCCAGACGGGACCTTCATACTGAGGAGGCATTCAAAGAATATTTCCTTCTCTTCTTTGGTAAGAGCGTAGCTGGCAGGACCTTCATACTGCTTTGGAGGCATGCCATCTTTTTCGTGCACACATTGCTGGTCCTCCTGTGCCTCCGGTGTATCTTTTGTCTTCCCATACACACCCAAGAAGCCTAGCAGGCTCACACAAAGATTCTTCGTCACGTGCATCACGTCGATTACAGAGCGGACCTCTAGGTCTTTCCAGTAGGGTAGGTCCAAAAATATAGATTTCTTCTTCCACAAGGGTGCGCGTCCCTCAGCGTCATTCGGAACAGATAGTCCGCCCGGACCCTTTCCAAAGATTACTTGTAAATCGTTGACCATAGCAAGTATGTGATCACCAGTATGGACGGCGGGCTTCTTCCAGTGATCTGCCTCGCCTTTGAAATGCTTGCCTTTCTTTCGACATTGATGGTTGGTCGGAAGAAATTGGCGATGCCCCACGTACACATTCTTCCTGCATTTGTCCAAATATATATTTTGGGTGTCATCTAAACAGTGCGTGCATGCGTGGTATCCCTTGTTTGTCTATCCTGAAAGGTTACTAAGAGCAGGCCAATCATTAATGGTTACAAACAGCAACGCATTTAGGTCAAATTCCTGCTCGTCGTGCTCATCCCACACATGTACACCTTTTCCATTCCACGGCTATAAAAGTTATTCAACTAATGACCTTAGGTACACATCAATGTCGTTGTCGGATTGGTTAGGGCCTTGGATGAGCACTGGCATCATAATGAACTTCTGCTTCATGCACAGCCAAGGAGCAAGGTTATATATACATAGAGTCACGGGCCAAGTGCTATGATTGCTGCTCTGCTCCCCAAAAGGATTAATGCCATCCACGCTTAAACCAAACCATATATTCCTTGCGTCACCTGCAAACTCCCCCCACTTTCTCTTGATTTTTCTCCACTGCGACCCGTCAGCGGGTGCTCTCAACTTCCCGTCTTTCTTACGGTCCTCTTTGTGCCATCGCATCAACTTGGCATGCTCTTTGTTTCTGAACAGACGTTTCAACCGTGGTATTATAGGAGCATACCACACCACCTTGGTAGGAACCCTCTTCCTGGGGCGCTCGCCGTCAACATCACCAGGGTCATCTCGTCTGATCTTATACCGCAATGCACCGCATACCGGGCATGCGTTCAAATCCTCGTACGCACCGTGGTAGAGGATGCAGTCATTAGGGCATGCATGTATCTTCTACACCTCCAATCCTAGAGGGCATAGAACCTTCTTTGCTCCATATGTATTGTCGGGCAATTCGTTATCCTTTGGAAGCTTCTTCTTCAATATTTTCAGTAGCTTCTCAAATCCGTTGTTAGATACACCATTGTCTACCTTCCATTGCAGCAATTCCAGTGTGGTACCGAGCTTTGTGTTGCCATCTTTGCAATTGGGGTACAACCCTTTTTTGTGATCCTCTAACATGCGATCGAACTTCAACTTCTCCTTTTCACTTTCGCATTGTCTCTTTGCATCAACAATGACCCGGCGAAGATCATCATCGGGCACATCGTCTGGTTCCTCTTGATCTTCAGCTTCCCCCATTGCAGCATCACCGTATTTAGGAGGCACATAGTTGTCATCATCCTCTTCTTCTTCATTGTCTTCCATCATAACCCCTCTTTCTCCGTGCTTGGTCCAAACATTATAGTGTGGCATGAAACCCTTATAAAGCAGGTGGGTGTGAAGGATTTTCCGGTTAGAGTAAGACTTTGTATTCCCACATATAGCGCATGGACAATGATAATCCCCAAGTGCAAGGAATCATCATAGCAATTTCCTAAGGTGGAAGTGATAAGTATGGAATGTCGAACCCACAAGGAGCTAAAGGCAAGATCAATATTCTCTCAGGTCCTATCTGCCACTGATACGACTCTACGTACACCGAACGTTTGCTTCCATCTAGAAACGAGAAATAAAACTACGTTGTGGTTATGAAGAGGATAGATTTGCATGATATCGTAGAGCTAAAATATAAAAATAGGTGTTGTTAACATAAAGTTAGAATATATTATAAATAGCGAGTGTGGAATAATGATGGATCGATGTGCGGAATTGTCCTAGGCAATTGTTAACAAGATCGGTAGTCATCATGGCAATTTTATATGAGGGAGAGGCATAAGCTAACATACTTTCTCTTCTTGGATCATATGCACTTATGATTGGAACTCTAGCAAGCATCCGCAACTACTAAAGATCATTAAGGAAAAACCCAACCATAGCATTAAAGCATCAAGTCCCCTTTATCCCATAGGCAACAACCCCCTTACTCGGGTTTATGCTTCTGTCACTCAAGCAACCCACTATAAGCAAATCATGAACATATTGCAACACCCTACAGCGGGAATCCCTCACGTGTGCGCGGCACGGAAGACACCATAGGACAGCCCCAAAATAAAAAATACAACTCAAATCAATCTATATCATCAATCAACCCAAAGGACAAAACAAATCTACTCAAAACATCATAGGATGGCAACACATCATTGGATCATAATATGTGGCATAAAGCACCATGTTCAAGTAGGGGATTACAACGGGGTGCGGGAGAGTGGACCGCGTAAAAGAGATGAGGATGGTGATGATGATGGTGATGTTGATGAAGACGATTACCGCGGCGATGGTACCCCCAATGGCACTCCGGTGCCACCGAGAGAGAGGGGGAGAGGTTCTCCCCCTTGTGCTTCCTCCTCCATGGCCTCCCCCCTAGATAGGGAGAGGTTCTCCCTCTGGTCCTTGGCCTCCATGACGACGATGGCCCCTCCGGGATCCTCCTCCATGCCCTCCGGTGATGATGGCCCCCTCCGGCAGGGTGCCAGAGAGGGCCTAGATTGGTTTTTTGTGGCTACAAAGGCTTACGGCAGCGGAACTTCCAATCTCCCTTCTATTCTGGGGTTTTTAGGATTCATAGGAAGGGTTGGCGTCGGTTTCACGTCAGGGGGCCCCACGAGGCAATCACAAGGTCGAGGGCACGCCCTAGGGGGGCGCCCCCCACCCTTGTGGTGGCCGCGGGACTCCTCTTCCGTATCTTTTTCTTCTAGTATTTTTTATATTTTCCAAAAAAATTCTCCGTTAATTTTCAGCTCGTTCCGAGAACTTTTATTTCTGCACAAAAACACCACCACTGTAGTTCTACTAAAAAGAGCGTCAGTCCGGGTTAGTTCTAATCAAATCATACCAAAATCATATGGAATTGTTGTAAATATGACATGAATACTTCATAAATTATATATACGTCGGAGACGTATCAGCATCCCCAAGCTTAATTCGTGCTCGTCCTCGAGTAGGTAAATGATAAAAGAAATAATTTATGAAGTGTGAATGCTATCAAGTGCACAAGTTTGATCAATGAAAGCTCCAAGCACTTTTTCTAGCATTATTATTTATCATAAACAGTAGCTCATTTCATAAAACTCCTCATGATCAAGTAACAAGCTATCCACAAATTAAAGTATAGACCATAAACTTTCTTGAAAACTAACAAAGTATGTTCTCAATCATCAAACAATTGCAATTCATCTTATTTTCAGGACAGGTCTATGTAAAAGCTTTGATTTAGCAAATTCCACATACTCAACTATCATTTAATCTTTCACAATTGCTTACACTCACGTGATATTTATGGGTTCAAAGTTTCAATCGAACACAGAGAAAGATAGGGGCTTATAATTTTCCCTCCCAACCTTTTACCTCAAGGGTAATGTCAACAATAACACTTTATGAAAACCTACATCCGAGTGGATATAAATATCCGGATCACTCCAACACATAGTGCTTGCCAAAGGAAAAAAATTGAAAGGCGAAGATCACCATGACTCTTGTATAAGGGTAGAAGATAAAAGTAAAAGATAGGCCCTTCGCAGAGGGAAGCAGAGGTTGTCATGCGCTTTTATGGTTGAATGCACAAAATCTTAATGCAAAAGAACGTCACTTTATATTGCCGCTTGTGATAAAGACCTTTATTACGCAGTCCGTCGCTTTTATTTCTTCGATATCACAAGTTCGTATAAAGCTTATTTCTTCACACTAATATATCATACATATTTAGAGAGCATTTTTTATTGCTTGCACCGATGAAAACTTACTTGAAGGATCTTACTCAATCCATAGGTAGGTATGGTGGACTCTCATGGCAAAACTGGTTTAAGGGATGTTTGGAAGCACAAGTAGTATCTCTACTTCGTGCAAAGAATTTGGCTAGGATGAGGGGGAAAGGCAAGCTCAACATGTTGGAGGATCCATGATAATATAACTTCTATTCGGACATAAGAAAACATAACTCATTATGTTGTCTTCCTTGTCCAACATTAACTTTTTAGCTTGTCATATTTTAATGAGTGCTCACAATTACAAAAGATGTCCAAGATAGTATATTTATATGTGAAATATCTCTTCCTTCAATATTATTTCATGAATTGTTCAAGTGACCAATGTTGAGTTTGCTAACTTTCAATAAATTTTACCACCTATACTTATTATAAGTGAAGTCATTTCTCCCCATGGGATAAGCATATGAAGAATATAAAGTTTCAGATCTATGATATTCAATTCATTCAACCATTTACTCATAGGATATAAGTGAAGCACGTGAGTATATGACAAACTACTCCATAAAGATGTAAGTGAAGGACAATGAGTAGTCAAATAATTAACTGGCTATGGGAGGACTCTCTCTCATTCAAGATCGCAGATCCAATGATTTTATTCAAGCAGCAAGTAAAATGCAAATACGCTCCAAGCAAAACACATATCATGTGATGAATAAAAATATAGCTCCGAGTAAGGTATACCGATGGTTTTCAAGACGAAAGAGGGGATGCCTTCCGGGGCATCCCCAAGCTTAGGCGCTTGAGTCTTCCTTGAATATTACCTTGGGGTGCCTTGGGCATCCCCAAGCTTAGGGTCTTTCCACTCCTTATTCTCCTCGTATCGGTATCTCACCCAAAACTTGAAAACTTCAATCACACAAAACTTAACGGAATTTCGTGAGATGGGTTAGTATGAGAAAGACAAATCATTCACTTTGGTACTGTCAAGACAAGATTCATAATTGTTCTCACACCATGCCTACTGCAACATATCATTTCTACAATTAATATTGAGCAATATAAGCCATAGAAACTAGAAAACAAGCAAACTATGCATCAAAAACAGAATCTGTCAAAAACAGAACAGTCTGTAATGATCTGAATAATAACCATACTTCTGTTACTCCAAAAATTCTGAAAAATTAGGAAAACGTAGACAATTTGTATATCAATCTTCTGGAAAAAATTCATAATTTTTAACACTCCAGTAGTTCTAAAGAATTCTGTGACATGGCGCAAAAGTTTCTGTTTTTGCACATAATCAAGTCAACTATCATCCACACTACCCCAAAAGCTTTACTTGGCACTTTATTGAAAAAAGCTATAAAAAATTATTACTACAGTAGCTTAATAATGTGAACACACAAAAACAGTAAGGATAAGTGTTGGGTTGTCTCCCAACAAGCGCTTTTCTTTAATGCCTTTCAGCTAGGCACGATGATTTCAATGATGCTCACATAAAAGATAAGAATAAAAACATAACGGGAGCATCATGAAGAATATGACTAGCACATTTAAGTATAACACACTTCCTATGCATAGGGATTTTGTGAGCAAACAACTTATGGGAACAAGAATCAACTAGCATAGGAAGGCAAAACAAATATAACTTCAAGATTTTCAACATATAGAGAGGAAACCTGATATTATTGCAACTCCTACAAGCATATATTCCTCCCTCATAATAATTTTCAGTAGCATCATGAATGAATTCAACAATATAGCTATCACACAAAGCATTCTTTTCATGATCTACAAGCATAGAAATTTTACTACTCTCCACATAAGCAAATTTATTCTCATGAATAGTAGTGGGAGCAAACTCAACAAAATAACTATCATGGGTTTGAAAATTAAAATCAAGATGACAAGTTTCATGGTTATCATTACTCTTTATAGCATACATGTCATCACAATAATCATCATAGATGGCAAGTTTATTCTCATCAAAATCAATTGAAGCCTCTTCCATGATAGTGGAATAATTACTACATAAAGTCATGACTTCTCCAAATCCACTTTTATCATAATAAGATTCAACATCCTCCAAAATAGTGGGATCATTACCTGGAGTTGACATTCTTCCAAACCCACTGTCAATGATAAATTTATTCATACTCTAAAAGATATAAGTGAAGTTCATAGAGTATTCTACAAATAATATATATTTATCAATATCCAAGCTCAAAATATATAAGTGAAGCACACGAAGCATTCTATAAAGCCATGTCAAAGGACTTAAGTGAAGCGCAAAGAGCATTCTATAAACCAACGGAGGACTATCTCATACTAGCATGGAGCATATAGGAAAAGAAAAGAGGAATAGGTACAAAAGACGCACATCATGTGAACAAAACAAAACCCGAGGTATACCGATAATTGTTGAATAAGAAAGTTGGGATGCCAACCGGGGCATCCCCAAGCTTAGATGCTTGAGTATCCTTGAAATATTTACATGGGGTGCCTTGGGCATCCCCAAGCTTGAACTCTTGCCTCTCCTTATTCTTCTCATATCGGTAACTCCTTGTTCTTTGAACAATTCATCCACACAAAACTCAACAAAAAACTTGTGAGATCCGTTAGTATAATAAAGCAAATCACTACCTCTAGGTACTATTGTAAACTCATTCCAATTTCATATTAGCATTCTATCTACTGTATTCCAACTTCACCATGGTTCATACCCCTCGATACAACCCATAGATTCATCAAAATAAGCGAACAACACATAGAAAACAGTATCTGTTAAGAACAGGACAGTCTGTAGCAATCTGGATCTTTCGTATACTTATGTAACTTCAAAAGTTATAAAAACATAGGAAAATCAAAAAAATTGCAGAGCAGTAATGTGTAAAATTTTCAAGATTTTATCATGCTCCAGTAAAAAATAAGAATTCCAACACTACAGCCAAAGTTTCTGTTTTTCAGCTGCACACACCAAACAAGAAATTTAAACATTCTAAAACCAAACCTTGGCACATTATTTTTATAATACAATGAATATATACAAGGGGATAATTATTTTTGATAAACTTTCATGAAAAATTCTACATTGTTTCCATGAGCATGAACACAAGTGTTCAAGGTCGACCCTCACTTCTCCAATTCATAACCTTCCAGTCACTTCTCTTTTTGAAACAGTTTTTAGGCATAAGAGGCAAGTATTTTTTTTGTATTTTAATTCTTTTAATTATTATTTTTGTTTCACCCACAACTAAACAAAAACAAAAGGGAAAACTGTTGGATGTGGGGTTCCGGCAAACCCTTGAGGTTCGAACACTGGGGTGCGCGCGAAGTCTTTCCCTCCTACCGATCTACGCCCAAGCTCGCAAAAATCCCGTGGTCGAACTCGACGAACTCGCAACACAGAGAGACACGAGGTTTATACTGGTTCGGGCCACCGTTGTGGTGTAATACCCTACTCCAGTGTGATGGTGGTGGATTGCCTCTTGGGCTGATGATGAACAGTACAAAGGAAGAACAGCCTCCTGAGGTTGAGGTGCCCTTGTGCTTGTCGAACTTGTTCGGGTGAGGATTCGATGCCTCCTACTGTGGTGGCTAGACCTATTTATAGAGGCCCTGGTCCTCTTCCCAAATATCAAGCGGGAAGGGAGCCAACAATGGCGGGCGAATTTGAAGGGGGACAGCTAGTACAAGCTATCCTGACAAAAGCGGTCTTTGCCTGCGAAAAGCTCTGGTGGTGACGCCGTCTTGGGCTCCACGATGACCTCCGTCTTGCCGTCCTCCTGGTCTTGGTCTCGTTGCACCAATATAGCAACCTTTGCCTGATGCCTTGGTACTCTTTGCCTATGCTGGCCTCCTTAGCACCAAAGAGGAAATAAGGACGCTGCGCGCGCTGGCGACCGCCTGGTGCCGTTCGTCATGGCTCACGTCACGAGGGCCTCGTGAGGTTTTGCCCTGCCTTGATATCTCCGCTCCTCGCGAGCCTGCCTGGTTAGGCTACTCCAGAGGAGGACTTGCGTCGTCCACCTCGCGAAGCTTGCACCCGCGCGAGGGTCTTGGATGCCTTGTTGATGAAGATGGGCCGTACGGCCTGCTGGCTTAGCCACGCTGTGGGCCGCAGGCAGGCAAGTCTGGGGACCCCCGTTCCCAGAACGCCGACAGTAGCCTCCGGGCCCAAGGTGCGCTCGGGCTTGGCTTCGCGGCGAAGCCAAGGGTCAAGTTCGGAGCACCGCGGGCCCCAAAAGCCTGTGGCCTCGGTTGACGCGTGGCAGTTGATTGGACGTCGGCGTCTCCACTTCCCCACGCTGCCTCGGCGACTGCACGACTTGACAAGTCCCTGCGACATGCAAGGAAAACCATCATTACCTGCGATCGTGGGAGACGCCGGTTGGCCTTCTCCTGCTATAAATGGGGAGTGGGGCGGAGCCCCCGCTGCTCATCTCTTCCTCGCTTGCTTGCTTCTCCTTTGATTTGTTGCTCGCGGTGCCTCCGATGGCGCCACGAAGGAAGTTCTCTGCCGCCGAGAAGGGGAAGGCCCCTCGCGAGGGCCCCGATTCCCCAGCGCCCAAGCGCGGTCGCGGCCGTCCGTGCAAGAACGCCGCGACCCCCGCCATGGCCCACCGTCGAGGCGGCGCCGCGGCACGCGGAGCGGATCGTCCCAACCATGGCGGTCCAGTTGATGAGGGGAGGCGTGCTATGGTGGCGCGGCCTCCTCGTTCGCATTTCCACACGGCGGAGATGTCGCCGGAGTTTGTTGTCTAGTCGGAGAACCCGGCCGGCAACTGGCTCCAACTTCCGCGCTTCTTCGCCGGCGAACTGTCGGCCTCTGGTCCGGGCGGACTCTGGCTGCAGGCGGATGGCTGCTGCAGCAAGGCCTCTTGGGTTGCAGTCGAGACTTCCGCCGCGGGCAACATAGCCCTGGCCCGCGGCTGGCAGACGTTCGCCCGCGCACGCGGCCTGGGCCAGCGGTGCACGCTCCACTTCAAGTATGATGGTGGATCGACCCTCTATGTGAGGGTGTTCGGGGAAGATGGTCGCCGCGCCGGGTGGTGCCCCAAGACGAACGACGGTGAGGAGGTGCTCGGCCTTGGTGATGGTCGCGATGAGGATGAGGGCGAGCCTGCCCTCGGCGGCGACCGCGTCTCCTCCAGCTACGGTGGCTCTTCCTCCGGTAACAGCTCCAACAGCGGTGGCTACGACTAGCCGCCGTGCCGCCGCGCCCGCTTCGAAGGAGGCGGTGGGTCATCTCGTCGTCGCGCCTCCGTGAAGCGCGAGGAGGGGTCTGGCTAGGCTCGGGGCGTCGCTGAGGGCCTGCCTCTGCGAATTGCTGCAACGCCGCTTTGTTTAGCTTTTTCTTTTTCCCTGCATCAGAAAACGAAACCAGTATGGCCCCAGAGGGGCGTGTATCGGACTGTGGTTCTTTGGTTAATGCACTGTGCATGTTATTCCCATGCCGTGTTGTTATTTTATGCAAAGATAACTTAACCTAGCGCGTTTGGGACGCCCTTTCCCTCACGAGGTGTCTGCGTTGCTCAGAAACTGCAAAAAATTCGTTAGGGGGTGCACTAAAGGAGCTGCCGTCCACCCAAGCCTTGATTTGGAGCTTTGTATCACGGTACCCGAGGGGCACTGATTAGGAGAGATGTGCCAGCTTTCAGGCTCGAACGAGGGTGGCTCGCGAGAAGGCAGAGAGAAGAAAAATGCTCGCGCGAGAAGGCAGAGAGAAGAAAAATGCTCGCGAGGGCACCTGCCTAGCCCCCTCGCGAGGCATACGAGAGAGAGAATATGAGCAAACCAGAGCCGAAAATGCGGTAAAAGGCTAGGGAATCAAATCAGATCCGAACACCAAGAGCAACTTCGATGAAGGAAAAGCGAGCCAACTACGGAAAGCAAATGAAAAGCCGCGTCCGACACCTAATCTAGTCTTCAAGTCTTCTCACCAGCGCGGAGCTAAGTGTTGTCCACTAGGCGTGGGAGGGAGCCCCAGGGCTTGAGGCCGGCGCTCCTGAGACTCCGGGGCGTGTACAGACCCAACTCATTATTACGTGAGAGTGTCACGGGCGGTGATTCTTCACAGGCACCGGGCCTTCTTCACAGGCTCTGGGCCTTGCTTCATGGGTAGAACTTCCTGAGGTGCTGGATGTTCCAGGCGTTTTGGATAGGTGTCCCTTCTTGCGTCTCCAGGCGCACGACGCCAGGCCTGCAGATGTGGACGACCCTGAACGGGCCCTCCCACATGGGCGAAAGCTTGTGCAGCCCTTCCCTGGAGAGGACCCGCCTCAGGACCAGGTCACCCGTCTCGAGCGTCCTGGAGCGAATGTTGCGGCAGTGGTAACGCCGCAGCGCTTGCTGATACCTTGCCGCCCTTAATGCAGCTTCGCAACGACGTTCCTCCCCCAGCACGAGATCCATCCCCCGCATGGCGTCCTGCAGCGTTTCATCGAACGCCAGAACCTGCGCGGAGCGATGCTTGACTTCATGAGGGAGGACTGCTTCGTCTCCGTAGACAAGGAAGAATGGGGTCTCGCCCGTTGGCTTGGTACCTGTGGTGCGGATGGACCACAACACGGACTGGAGCTCGTCGTGCCAGCCCCTGCCGCAGGCCTCCAGCTTCTTCTTGAAGGTTCTTGTCTTGAGGCCCCTCAGGACCTCAGCGTTGGCGCGTTCAGCCTGACCATTGCTCCTGGGGTGGGCCACCAAAGCGTAGCAGATCTGCGTTCCAAGTTTAGCACAGTAGGTTTTGAAGAGGTTACTAGTAAACTGCGAGCCGTTATCTGTGGTGATGCGGTTGGGGACCCCAAAGCGGCTCACGAGGCCCTTGATGAACTTGACAGCAGAGCCGGCTGGAATGGTACGGACGGCTTCCACTTCCGCCCACTTGGTGAACTTGTCGATGGCGACGTAGAGATAGCGGTAGCCCCCTGGCGCTCGGGGGAACGGGCCTAGGATGTCCAGCCCCCAGACCACGAACGGCCATGTGAGCGAAATGGTTTGGAGGCCCTGAGCAGGCTGATGGATTTGCTTGGCGTGGAATTGGCAAGCTTCGAGGGACTTCACCAGCTCGGCTGCATCGTTGAGTGCTGTAGGCCAGTAGAATCCGCTGCGGAACACCTTGCCGACGAGGGTCCGTGACGATGAGTGGTGTCCACAGTCCCCGCCGTGTATGTCAATCAGCAACTCCCTTCCTTGATCACTGGATATGCAGCGCAGCGTGACATCGTTTGACCATTTCCTGTACAACTCGCCGTCTTGGATATAGTATGCCGTGGCTTGCCGTGCCACGCGCTCCGCGTCCTCTTCCTTCTCCGGCAGCATCCCGTGCGTCAAGTACTCCTTGAACTCCTTTGTCCAGCATTACTCCTGGGGTTCGAGCGCCAAGAGCAGCCGAGCTCCTGAGATCGGGCCACAGGCCGGGGCTCCTGTGGCCGGAGGCTGTGGGAGCTCCTCCCGAGGCTGGGTCGTGCTCGAAAGAGGTGGCTTAGCTGATGGCTTGAAGAGCCGCTCCTCGAAGACACCGGGCTCTTGCGGTTGCCGCTTGGACGCTCTTTTGGCGAAGTCGTCAGCTTCCTTGTTGGTGCCCCGGGGCACGTGCTGTAGCTCAAGGCCCAAGAACTGCTTCTCCATCTTGCGCACCTCCGCGAGGTAGGCCTCCATATGCTCGTCCTTCGGGTCGTACACCTTGTTGGAGAAGTTGACGAGGAGTTGCGAGTCGCCTTTGATGGTTAAGCGCTTCACCCCTAGAGCCGCCGCAGCCTTCAGGCCAGCTATGAGGCCTTTGTATTCTGCGATATTGTTGGAGACCTTCTCGCCATGCTGAAAACAGAGTTGTACGGCATAGTAGAGCTTGTCCTGAGTGGGCGAGATGAGCGCTGCTCCAGCCCCCGCGCCCTGGTGCGTGAAGGCACCATCGAAATACATGACCCAGTCGTCTGGTGCCTCGCTTCCTGGGGAGGTGGACTGGTCTTCTCCTTCCTCAAGAGCCGGGGTGTCTGTCCATTCTACCACAAAATCGACGAGCGCGGCTCCCTTGATGACCCTGGTAGTGCTGAACTCCAGCTGGAATGCTTGCAACTCGATGTTCCACTCTGCAACCCTTTCGGCTGAGTTGGGGATCCTGAGTACCCTCTCCAATGGGTAGGCTGAGACAACCTTGATGGGGTGGCCCTGGAAGTAGTGCCGTAGCTTGCGCGAGGCCACCAAGAGTGCGAGCAGGAGCTTTTGCGGCATGGGGTAGCGCGCCCTCGCGTCCCGCAATACGGTGCTGACGAAGTACACCGGATGCTCGACGAGGGCTGGCACACCGTCGAGGCTCGGGTCCTGCGGAGATTGTGGCATATCCTGAGGTGGTGGGTTTCCTGAGACCTGACCGTCCTCAGGAGCTTCTGCGATGTTGCCCTGCTGAGCTTGGTCTTCTGCCACCGACGGCCTTGCTGCGCCTTCCTAACCCTGCGCTGCATCAGCTCTGGCTTGGCGCGGCATACCCTTGTCTTGGAGCTCCTCCCGAACTGCCACCAGCACCGCGCTGGCGGAGTACGGTGTGGCGGCAAGGTAGAGCACCAGAGGCTCGAGAGGCCGCGGTGCCACCATCACCAGAGGGCTGGTGAGGTATTTCTTGAGGTCTTGGAAGGCCCGGTCGGCCTCCGGGGTCCACTCGAACGGGCCCTTCTTCTTCATGAGCTTAAAGAAGGGTAAGGCGCGCTCGCCTAGCTTGGAGATGAAACGCCCTAACGTGGTCACCCGCCCCGCTAGCTTCTGCATCTCCTTGAGGGTCTGCAGTGGGCTCATGTCTTCGATGGCCTTGATCTTTTCTGGGTTTGCCTCGATCCCTCTGTGGGATACGAGGAACCCTAGCAGCTTGCCGGAGGGGACGCCAAACACGCACTTCTTCGGGTTAAGCCTCAAGTTCACTTGGCGCAAGCTCTCGAAGGTTTCCTCCAAGTCTTGAATAAGCGTCCTCGCCTCGCGAGATTTGACCACTATGTCATCAACATAAGCCTCTGTGTTTCTACCGAGCTGCCGCCCCAAAGCGATGTGCATCAACCGCTGAAAGGTTGCGCCCGCGTTGTGCAGCCCGAAGAGCATGCAGGTGTAGCAATACACCCCGCATGGTGTCAGGAAGGCTGTCTTCTCCACATCCTCCACCGCCGCAAGTCACATTTGGCGGTGGATTCGACGATTTGATCAATGCGTGGAAGTGGGAATGGATCTTGGGGGCAAGCCTTGTTAAGGTTGGTGAAGTCGTCGCACATCCTTTCCTTCCCGCCTTTCTTCGGTACCACGACGGGGTTCGCCAACCATTCGGGGTATCAAACTTCTCGGATGGTACGTGCCGCCTCCAGCTTGCGTGTCTCTTGGACGATGAAGGCCTGCTTCTCAGTGGACTGCCATCTTGCTCGCTGCTTCACGGGGCGTACGTTGGGGGATACCCTTAGATGATGCTGGATCACCTCTCTTGGGACCCCTACCAGCTGATTGGGGTCCCACACGAATATCTCCTTGTTCGCGCGCAAAAACCTCACTAAAGCATCTTCTTGTCCCGGGTCGAGGCCAGTTCCTATGGTGAAGGTGGCTCCTGAAGACCCATCCTCGTTGACCGGCACCTGCTTGGTCTCCGCCTTGTCTTGGGTGAACAGCTGCTTCTTCTTGGTGGGCACGGTCTCCTTGGCCTCGGGCGTACTGGCGCCGGCTAGCCGTGCTGCTGCCGCGGTCTTGAAGGCAAGCCTGAGCGCCATCACGGCCTCCCTAGTGTCTCCCTTGACGGTGAGGACGCCTTGCTCCCTGGCATCTTCATGAGGTTGTAGGCCGGGTGAGTCGCCGCCATGAACTGAGCAAGAGTCGGGTACCCGAGGATGGCGTTGTACGGGAGACCGATGCGGGCGATGTCGAAGTCCACCAGCTCGGTGCGGCAGTTGTCGCGTGCGCCGAAGGTGACAGGGAGGCGGATCCGCCCCAGAGAGTGAGCGGCTCCACCGCCCACTCCCGAGAAGGGCTTGCTGAGGCCGAGCCGCTCAGGCGGCACATGAAGAAGGCTGAAGGCTTCTACGGAGAGCAAGTTGAGGCCAGCGCCGCTGTCGATGAGGGTCTTGGTAACGGCCACATTGCAGATGGTGGGCGTGCAGAGCATCGGGAGCATTCCGGAGCCGGTGGTGGAGTCGGGGGGTCTTCCGAGCCGAAGGTGAGGTCGGCCTCCGGCGCAGCCCAACCCGGCGGAGCCCCCGGGCGCTTGGAGGCTGCCCCAATCTGACGAAAGAAAGGTTTGGCGTGGCGATCTGAAGGCGGTGCTTGAGAGCCACCCGGCAGTGCCGCGACTGCGTGGTGCACCGGCACCGCGTAGCGCGTGGTGAAGAGATTGCGGAGTTCCCCCCAGGATGCCACCGTGGATCCCGGGAGGTTGTGCAGCCAGGCGCGTGGCTCGCCGGCGAGGGCCATGGGGAACCAGTTGGCCATGAACTTGTCGTCGCCTCCGGCCTCGAGGACGGCCTCCTCGTATGCCAGCAGGAACGATGTCGGGTCTGCCGCGCCGTCGTAACGCGGCGGCATCTCCGGCTTGAACTTGGTTGGCCACTGCACTCGCCGCAGGGCGGGGGCCAGGGCTCGGTACCCGGACTCCCCGCTGCCGACGTGGGTCGCGGAGGTGGATGGCGGGGCACCCGCCATGGGAGCGAAGTGTGGCGGCACGGGGCGCATGTTGGTGGAGAGGAGCTCCGGCGCACCCCTACCTGGTGCGCCAAATGTCGGATGTGGGGTTCCGGCAAACCCTTGAGGTTCGAACACTGGGGTGCGTGCGAAGTCTTTCCCTCCTACCGATCTACGCCCTAGCTCGCAAAGATCTCGCGGTCGAACTCGACGAACTCGCAACACAGAGAGACACGAGGTTTATACTGGTTCGGGCCACCGTTGTGGTGTAATACCCTACTCCAGTGTGGTGGTGGTGGATTGCCTCTTGTGCTGATGATGAACAGTACAAAGGAAGAACAGCTTCCTGAGGTTGAGGTGCCCTTGTGCTTGTCGAACGTGTTCGGGTGAGGATTCAATGCCTCCTACTGTGGTGGCTAGACCTATTTATAGAGGCCCTAGTCCTCTTCCCAAATATCGAGCGGGAAGGGAGCCAACAATGGCGGGCGAATTTGAAGGGGGACAGCTAGTACAAGCTATCCTGACAAAAGCGGTATTCGCCTGCGAAAAGCTCTAGTGGTGACGCCGTCTTGGGCTCCACGATGACCTCCGTCTTGCCGTCCTCCTGGTCTTGGTCTCGTTGCACCAATATAGCAACCTTTGCCTGATGCCTCGGTACTCTTCGCCTGCGCTGGCCTCCTTAGCACCAAAGAGGAAATAAGGACGCTGCGTGCGCTAGCGCCCGCCTGGTGCCGTTCGTCATGGCTGACGTCACGAGGGCCTCGTGAGGTTTTACCCTGCCTTGATATCTCCGCTCCTTGCGAGCCTGCCTGGTTAGGCTACTCCAGAGAAGGTCTTGCGTCGTCCGCCTCGCGAAGCTTGGACCCTCGCGAGGGTCTTGGATGCCTTGTTGATGAAGATGGGCCGTACGGGCTGCTGGCTTAGCCACGCTGTGGGCCGCAGGCAGGCAAGTCTGGGGACCCCCGTTCCCAGAACGCCGACAAAAACAAAATCTACTTAGTGAAGAAAGCAAACAAGCATACACGAGAATACCAACCCCACGCTAATGCTCCCCGGCAACTGCGCGAGAAAAGAGCTTGATAATCCCCAAGTGCAAGGAATCATCGTAGCAATTTCCAAAGGTGGAAGTGATAAGTATGGAGTGTCGAACCCACAAGGAGCTAAAGGTAAGATCAATATTCTCTCAAGTCCTATCTGTCACAGATACGACTCTACGTACACCGAACGTTTGCTTCCATCTAGAAACGAGAAATAAAACTACGTTGTGCTTATGAAGAGGATAGCTTTGCATGATATCGGAGAGCTAAAATATAAGAATAGGTGTTGTTAACATAAAGTTAGAATATATTATAAATAGCGAGTGTGGAATAATGATGGATCGGTGTGCGGAATTGTCCTAGGCAATTGTTAACAAGATCGGTAGTCGTCATTGCAATTTTATATGAGGGAGAGGCATAAGCTAACATACTTTCTATTCTTGGATCATATGCACTTATGATTGGAACTCTAGCAAGCATCCGCAACTACTAAAGATCATTAAGGTAAAACCCAACCATAGCATTAAAGCATCAAGTCCCCTTTATCCCATACGCAACAACCCCCTTACTCGGGTTTATGCTTCTGTCACTCAAGCAACCCACTATAAGCGAATCATGAACGTATTGCAACACCCTATAGCGGGAATCCCTCACGTGTGTGCGACACGGAAGGCACCATAGGACAGCACCAAAATAAAACATACAACTCAAACCAGTCTATATCATCAATCAACCCAAAGGACAAAAGAAATTCTAATCAAAACATCATAGGATGGCAACACATCATTGGATTATAATATGTGGCATAAAGCACCTTGTTCAAGTAGGGCATTACAGCGGGGTGCGGGAGAGTGGACCGCATAAAAGAGATGGGGATGGTGATGTTGATGAAGATGATTACCACGACGATGGTTCCCCCGATGGCACTCCGGCACCACCGAGAGAGAGGGGGAGAGGTTCTCCCCCTTGAGCTTCCTCCTCCATGGCCTCCCTCCTAGATGGGGAGAGGTTCTCCCTCTGGTCGTTGGCCTCCATGGTGATGATGGCCCCTCCGGGATCCTCCTCCATGCCCTCCGGTGATGATGGCCCCCTCCGGCAGGGTGCCAGAGATGGCCTAGATTGGTTTTTCGTGGCTACAGAGGCGTACGGCGGTGGATCTTCCGATCTCCCTTCTGTTCTGGGGTTTTTAGGATTTATAGGAAGGGTTCGCGTCGGTTTTACGTCAGGGGGCCCCACGACGCGATCACAAGGTCGAGGGGCGTGCCCCCACCCTTGTGGTGGCCCCGGGACTCTTCCGTATCTTTTTATTCCAGTATTTTTATATTTTTCAGAAAAATTCTCCGTTAATTTTCAGCTCATTCCGAGAACTTTTATTTCTGCACAAAAACAATACCGCGGTAGTTCTGCTGAAAACAGCGTCAGTCCGGGTTAGTTCTAATCAAATCATACCAAAATCATATGGAATTGTTATAAATATGGCATGAATACTTCATAAATTATAGATACGTCGGAGACGTAGCAGACAACACATAAAACCATTCTGCTTGCATTATATGTAATTAAGTGTGTCAAAAACCATTACAGAACATCATGAATACATAAGTGACCAAATTAATAGAAGTTCATCACATTAAAACCAAAGTACCATAGTGATCAAATGTTATTACTGAAAAAATAAATACATAAAGTTCATACATATATAGTTCTCATTGAACAACCTATAGCTATCTAGAGCATCTAATTAAACCATACATTGAAACTATGTAAAACATTTCAATGCAACAACAAATGCGATCATAATCGCAACTAAGGTAACAATTGATCCAATGGCATAATGATACCAAGCCTCGGTATGAATAGCATATTTTCTAATCTTTCTAATATTCAAGTGCATTGCATCCATCTTGATCTTGTGATCATCGACGACAACATGCAACTCCAATATGATCTTCTCCTCCTCAATTCTTTTCAATTTTTTCTTCAGGTAATTGTTTTCTTCTTCAACTAAGTTTAACCTCTCGACAATAGGGTCGTTTGGAATTTCCGGTTCACATACCTCCTTGATAAAAACATCTATGTCACGTTGGTCGGCATAATTGTCATAAACATTAAATGAATCAAATAGTTATAAAAGATAATATATACCACATCCAAATCATAGACACGACGAGGGACGACGGAGGCGGATACCAAAGCCATCGCACTATATAATAACAAACAATAATAAAAGTAAGAAAATTATAGAAGTATCCATCTAAATCATACAAGTAAGAACTAATTTCTTTTAGAAAGAAGATAAGAACAGGAGGCTCGCCACGGTGGTGCCGATGACAAGATCAGCGCGGGCGATCGACGGCGGTGAGGATGGGGACAAGACAAACCACCAAACCTAGACTAATCTTGAGGAAAATTGAGTTTGGACAAGGAGCTTTGAGAGGAGAAAGCTTAAGTGTGGCTCGGGCATTTCATCAAACACATCATGTGCATAGGAGGTGAGCTAGAGCACCACAAAGCTCTCCCACGGCTGGCTAAAAAAACAGAGCAGTGCATTGCTCTGCTCGCGGGCAGGGGTATATATAGGCCTCTCTTTAGTCCCGGTTTGTGGTTAGAACCGGGACTAAAGGACCCCATTTGGTCCCGGTTCCAGCCACCAACCAGGACTAAAGGTTGTGGGCGAGGAGCGAGGCCTATTGGTCCCGGTTCATGTCCGGAACCGGGACCAAAGGGGTCAGACGAACCTGGACCAATGCCCCCCGAGGCCCGGCCGGCGCCCTGGTGTAACCCAAATTTTCAATTTGGTATGTTATACATAGATCATCATTGCATATCATGTTTTATTGCATTTTGACAAATCCTCGATAAACCCTAAGCAACTCAAGGACCCTCGGAGAGAGTTGGGGATTTTCTTAAATTTTCATATTTGATTTTCATCAAATAATAAGACGAGGATTTTGGTTTTAATTATTTTCTCTCCGGAAAAATATTTCATTTTTAAAAAAATAAACGAGAGGAGAAAATATGACTTCTCCAAAACAAGTGAAATACTGGAGAAAAAGTGTTAAAATCATTTATTGGATTTATTTGGATTTTATTTGCAATTTTTATTGCATTAAAAATATTGCATGTTTTCAAAATATTTTTTTGTGTTAAAAAAATGTTCACCCTATTCTAGATTTTCTAACTAGACGGGGAAAATTTATTTTATATTTTTCTGATTTTTATTTATTTTTCTATGAGTTATTTTTCGCGGAACTTATTTAAAAAAAACGCGCGACGCCCGCTGGGCCGCAGCCCAGCCGAGCGCCGGCCCGCCCGAGCCTCTCTCCTTCTCGCGCACGGCGCCCGCCGCCGGAGTCCGCCATGGCCACGGAGCTCGCCTCCCGCTCGGCCACCTCTTCCCAAGCCACCCCGGACCCCCCTCTTTAAATACCCCCCCTCTCTCTTTCCTCTCAAGTCGCCGCCGCCGCCGCACGGGAAGCCGCCGGAGCCGCCGCCCCTCTTCCGCCCCTCGCGCCCCCCCGAGCCCCGCACCCCGCCGCCCGAGCCGGAGCCCCGCCGGAGCCCTCGCCGGAGCCGCCCGACGAGGTACTGCCGCAGCTCGTTCGTCGTTGCCGGTTTTCGTTTTAAAAAAAACCTTCGTTTAAAAAAAACCTAGATCGGTTTTTTCGGTTTTATTATTTTGTGAGCGTTCACCGAACCATTCGTTTTAACGAACGCGTTCGTCGGTTTTTCTCTGTTAACGAACGTCCGTTCTTTAACCGTTCGTCCGTTTTTCTTTTTCGTCGGATTTTTCTGCGATTATCTCAGATTCGATTTCTGATCAAATCTTCGATTCTGTTTAACTTCTCGCTCGTTTATCGGAATCAGGCGATTCAAGCGCCTAGAGTTTCATCTCGAAATTCTCTTTCCGTTTAACCTACTCAAACAAGTTTTTGCTACAGTAAAACTTGACCTAGATCCAGATTAGTAAACGAAGTTTCTTTCTTTCGCCGTTTGACTTTCGTTGCTTCTTTCGAGTCGATTCTTTTTGCAAACCAGAGTTCTTAAGTTGAACTTTCTGGTTGGATCTTTCATTCGAGTTTTACTTGTGCATTAGATGAGTACTGATTGTATGCTTGTTTGTTTGCGATAGACTACCCGGAGTGTGCCGCTTGTTACTTCGAATCGCTAGGTTTTGCGGATCATCAGCAAGGCAAGTAACACTTTGATCCTATCCCGTTCATACCCAGTTTTTATTGCATTAGATCTGTTTTCCTCAAACACTTGCATGATTAGGATCTAATTAAATTGTGGGTATTGGGAAGTAGATGTGGTAGTACCTATTACCTGTTTTCTATTCAAACCCTTGGGAGTTACTTGTACGTTTGCTATTATATTGCCATGCTATGCTCGTAGACGTGGATTGGGTTTGAGTGAAATTCATGACAGATGTGAGATTGTTAATTAATGGTTTACTTAAGGTGGCAACTAAAACTCACATCTGGGTGGATTGAGGTACCTGGGTATTCCAGGATTGCCTGTTTTTCTTTTGGACCGCCACCCAGGTTCAAAGGGATCATGAGATTATTCATGCTAGAAACTTCCTTGTGCAGCCGCAAGCTATTATGGGCTCTAGCATAGTTGACTAAGTTGTGTGAACTCTTACAGTGGTAGACTAGCAGATGTAGGGGAAAGTAGGTGTAACTGTCTACCCATATGTAAGGTGCAAACACTTCTGAAAGACTGTGTCTCGGTCATCTGTTTCTCAAACATCATGTAGTGCGAGAATCAAGCGGAGGCGATCGAGTCTTGTGGGGAAAAGTGCACAAACCTCTGCAGAGTGTACAAACTAATCATGGTTAGCCGTGTCCCCGGTTATGGACAACTTGAGTATCTAGTACTTGGATTATCATGTGAATCTCATCACTATGTTACTACTAATTAATTTGTTGGGTTATTGATGACATTTTAATTGGGATTGAGATGCTGTCAACCATCTCAATGTTTCACAACCACCATGATAGTTAAATAAAATTTATTCCTTTGAGGTAGGATAAAATTGGCTTTTCGCAAAATTGTAACCATAGAGCTTTCCACCAGCCATATATGCTTGTAGTATAGCATTGTTGTTGTTCATTATTCTCTATGTGTTACATTGCCAGCATATTCTATGTGCTGACCCGTTTTCGGGCTGCAACGTTTCATGTTGCAGACTTTTCAGACGACGAGTAAGGTGCCTTAGGTCGTGGTCTTACACTCAGTGATGCCGCTGGAGTTGATGGACTCACTTATCTTCCAAGTCTTCCGCTGTTATCGTTGTTAGATGGCCTTAAGCCATGTTTATCATACTTATTCTCTTTGGAGATATTCGATGTAATAAGTGTGTGATTGCTACTCTATTATAAATCCTCCATTTGTATTGTGCGTGTCAGCATTACTGATCCATGGATGACACTGGTGCACAGCAGCACAGACCATTTGAGGTCTGGTCGCTACAAAGTTGGTATCAGAGCACACGCTGACTGTAGGACACGACCACTAAGCTTAAGCCCTAGAAAGCCTCTCTCTTCTCATTTCTGACCCCTCTCCTTTTTCTACTCTTTTAGGAATGGCGAATGCAAGGAGCAAGTTCATGCAACCAGATGAAGACACGCCGTTTGGTCGACATTTGAAGGAAGTCACCAAGTACTTGAACATAGGAATACCAAGCATCACCGGAACCTACAACGCCACATTACCTGAAGAGGAGAGCTGGAAGATTCAAGTTCTTATTCCAGGAAGGACGTTTGTGCCAGTTACTGAACCCATAAGATTGGTTTTCGAAGCACCAACTTGGAGTTTAGGGAAGAGCATGACCGCACACATCGCCATGGGACGCATTGGAGAAGTCTACCACCAGGAGCTTAAGGATACAATTTACCAAATTTGTGGACGTCGAGACGCGCAATGGGAGATGATCAAGACCAAGAAGGATGGATCAATTGCAGCTTTCATCCAGGAGCAGAACCAACATATTCGTCGCCAGGAGAATCAGATGTGCACGGACAAGGAAGAACTGAAGAAGGCATTAACGAAGATCAAGGAGCTCCAAGAAGAACTCAAGGCTACACGCGAAGATTATTTGGAGGAAATCAATGCACTAGTAGGGAAGAATGACGACCTGGAGAAGAAGATTGGAGTATTCGTGGGAAATCCAGTGCCAAAAGCAGAAGTCGACGAATGCACTTGTCCGGATAACTACATCATCATCGACGACACCGACTCAGAACCAAGTGAAGACGACTGGGTTGATGAAGCTGGAGCAGACATCATGGAGTCTTCAATGGATCAGAATTTCTAGTAGACCACCATATCAGTAGTAGTTTTCCCCCATTTAATAGTATAGCTCAAGCACTTTGTAACGCTAGTTAGATCGATTGTTTTGCCTTGAATTGATTGAGTGATATTGATTGAATTTGTCACATGAGCATATGGGTAGTGTTTTCTCTCTAGACCTCATTCTATTCTTAACTCTCATCTTTTCTAAACCTATCAGATGCCTCCGAGACGCGACCCCGGATTTTTTTCCCGCCAGAGATCACCCAGTTGATTCAGCAACAGAATGCCCTGATGCAAGTGTTAGTGCAGAACCAAGGCAACAACAACAACAACAACAACAACAACAACCCACCGCCACCACCACCTGTTGATCACCTAGCCCGTTTCTTGAGGCTAAATCCGCCGGTGTTTTCCAGTAGCACCGAGCCGATTGTTGCAGATGATTGGCTCCGCAAAGTTGGAAGGGAGTTGACCACTGCAGGATGCACAGATGCGGAAAGAGTGTGTTTTGCCGCACATCAGCTTGATGGGCCCGCAGCATCATGGTGGGAGAATTATACAGCCACGCACCCTATTGACACTGTCACATGGGACCAGTTTCAGCAAGCCTTCCGTACAGCTCATGTTTCAGCAGGAGCTATGGCTATGAAGAAGCGTGAGTTTCGCAACCTACGCCAAGGAGGACGCACCGTAGGCCAGTATGTGGAGGAATTCAGTAAGTTAGCACGTTATGCACCAGATGACGTTGCTACAGATGCAGCCAAGCAGGAGAAGTTTTTGGAAGGACTGAATGATGAGCTGAGTATGCAGTTGATGGTAGCAACTTTCAACAACTACCAGGAGCTGGTAGATAGAGCTCTCATGATTGAAGGGAAGCAACAGAAGATTGAAAACCGTAAGAGGAAGTATGGACAAGGGAAGTATAACTCAGGAGCTCAGCAGAAGCCTCGATTTACCCCGAAGCCGGGAGGACAGTTTCAGCATACCCATGGAGGAGGTAGTTCGCACAACCATAATGGCTCTAAAAATGGTAATGGGAATGGAGGAAGCAACGGGCAGAACCGCACCAACCCATCTACCCCAGCCAAGAGGGACCTGAGCCAAGTCACTTGCTTTAAGTGCCAGAAGAATGGACATTATGCCAATGAATGTCCTGAAGCCCAAAATGGAAATGGCAATGGAAGCTCTGGGAAGAAGCCGAACCCGTTCAACAAAGGACACGTGAACCACGTGAGCGTGGAGGAGGTTGAAGCTCAGCCTGATGCAGTAATAGGTAAGTTTTTGGTTAAGTCATTTACTGCAACCGTTCTTTTCGATACTGGTGCATCGCATTCATACATATCAAGGGGATTCGTAAACAAGTTTAAGATGTCCACCAAAGTTCTCAGAAACCCTATGTTAGTAACCTCGCCAGGAGCAGAGTATATGGCCACCCAAGGATGTTTTAAGATACCATTGGCCATTGGTAGGCATGTTTTCCCCTCAGACCTCATTGTTTTGGAATTGCAAGGTTTGGATGTGATTTTGGGAATGGATTGGCTATCATTGTATGGAGGAAACATCGATTGTGCCAGCAAGACGATTTTGCTTACCACCCCAGAAGGAAAAAGGATCAAGTATGTATCCCGGCATATGCCGAAGAGGACTCAAGTAAATTCCTTATCAGGAGTTGTACAGGAGGAAGTACCAGTGGTGAAAGATTATCCGGATGTATTTCCAGAAGAGTTGCTAGGCATGCCACCGGATAGAGACATTGAGTTCTTGATTGAACTTTTGCCAGGCACAGGGCCAATATCTAAGAGACCGTACAGGATGCCCGCAAAAGATTTGGAAGAAATTAAGAAGCAGATCAAGGGGTTACTGGATAAAGGCTATATTCGCCCAAGTTCGTCACCTTGGGGATCACCAGTACTTCTAGTGGAGAAGAAAGATGGATCATTGAGGATGGTTGTTGATTACCGTGGATTGAATGAAGTGACCATCAAAAACAAGTACCCGCTGCCGATGATAAATGATTTGTTTGACCGCCTACAAGGAGCTAAAGTATTTTCCAAGATCGATCTACAATCAGGATACCATCTGTTAAAGATTCGAGAGCAGGATATACCCAAGACGGCATTTACCACCAGATATGGATTATATGAGTATACCGTTATGTCATTTGGTCTGACTAACGCACCACCAGATATGGAATTTTTGGATAAGTTCGTCGTGGTGTTCATTGATGATATTTTAATCTTTTCCAAGGATGAAGAAGAGCATGAGGAGCATTTACGATTGGTACTTGAGAATCTCAGAGAACATCAGTTATATGCCAAGTTCAGCAAATGTGAGTTTTGGCTGAAAGAAGTTGGATTCCTTGGACATGTTATTTCTGGTGAAGGAATAGCAGTAGACCCTGCCAAGGTTGACACAGTGACAAGTTGGGAATCACCCACGACAGTTGGAGAAATCCGGAGTTTTCTTGGAGTTGCAGGATACTACCGGAGATTCATCGAGAATTTCTCGAAGATTGCTAAGCCCATGACTGAGCTATTGAAGAAGGACACCAAATTCAATTGGACTGAGGAATGTGAAGCTAGTTTCCAAGAGTTGAAGGAATGATTGGTTACATCACCAGTGTTGATTCTGCCATATCAACGCAAGGATTATGAAGTTTACTGCGACGCTTCTCGTCGAGGACTTGGAGCAGTGCTTATGCAGGAAGGAAGAGTTGAGTCGTATGCTTCACGACAACTTAAACCCCATGAGAAGAATTATGCTACGCATGATTTGGAATTAGCAGCCGTGGTGCATGCATTGAAGACATGGAGACATTTTCTCATCGGAAACCATTGTGAGGTGTACACGGATCACAAGAGTTTGAAGTACATTTTCACGCAGAAGGAGTTAAATCTTAGACAGCGGAGATGGCTGGAGCTCATTAAAGATTATGATATGAGATTGCATTATCACCCTGGAAAGGCTAACGTAGTAGCAGACGCGTTGAGCCGCAAGAGTCATGTCAACACCCTCATGACAGGAGAGTTACCTCAGGAGTTAGCCGAGGACCTTCGCGAGCTATGTTTGGAGATAGTCCCAAGAGGCTATTTAGCGACATTGGAGATTCAGTCTACCTTGATGGAAAGGATCAGAGAAGCTCAGAAGACAGACAAGGAGATTGAAGAGATAAAGGAGAAGATGAGCAAAGGAAAAGCCAAGGGATTTCGTGAGGATGAGCACGATACCTTATGGTTTGAGGACCGCGTATATGTGCCAAATGATCCGGAGATCAGGAAGTTGATTTTGCAAGAAGCCCATGATTCACCGTACTCGATTCACCCAGGGAATACCAAGATGTATTTGGATTTGAAAAATACTTTCTAGTGGACCGGAATGAAGAAGGATATTGCGGAATATGTAGTAGTTTGTGATGTATGTCAGAGAGTGAAGGCAGAGCATCAGAAGCCAGCAGGATTGCTACAACCATTGCCGATACCCGAATGGAAGTGGGATAAAATAGGCATGGATTTTATCACAGGATTACCCAGGACTCGTTCAGGCTATGACTCAATATGGGTTGTAGTCGACCATTTGACGAAAGTGGCTCATTTCATTCCAGTAAAGACCACTTACACCAGCGCTAAGTTGGCAAAGATATACATGACCAGAATCGTATGTTTGCACGGAGTTCCGAGGACCATTGTATCAGACAGAGGAACCCAGTTTACCTCGAAGTTTTGGAAGCATTTACATGAAACATTGGGAACCAGGCTGGAATTTAGTACAGCATTTCACCCACAGACAGATGGACAGACCGAGAGAGTCAACCAGATTTTGGAGGACATGTTGAGAGCATGTGCACTAGATTATGGATCCAGTTGGGACGACAATTTGCCATATGCGGAGTTTTCTTATAACAACAGTTATCAAACCAGTTTGAAGATGGCCCCTTTCGAAGCCTTGTACGGAAGGAGGTGTAGAACACCGTTGTTATGGGACGAAGTTGGAGACCGTCAGTTGTTTGGACCAGATTTGATTAAGGAGTCTGAACAGAAAGTGAGGTTGATTCGCGATAGGCTCAAGGTAGCCCAGTCCAGGCAGAAGAGTTATGCTGATTCTAAACGAAAGGAGACAGTTCATGAAGTCGGAGACCGAGTGTATCTTCGAGTATCACCACTTCGTGGAGTAAAGCGCTTTGGAGTTAAGGGAAAGTTAGTGCCCCGTTTTATCGGACCATACAGAGTGTTGGAACGTATGGGAGAAGTTGCCTACAAGCTAGAATTGCCCGAAGGATTGTCTGGAGTACATGATGTATTTCACGTTTCGCAGTTGAAGAAGTGCCACGCAGAGATGGCTGAGATACCACTGAGAGATACTGTGCCACTGGAAGCGATTCAGTTGGAAAGTGATTTGACCTATGAGGAGAAACCAGTTAAGATTCTCGAGTATGCCAGCCGAGTTACCCGCAGCAAGGTTATCAAGTTTTGCAAAGTCCAGTGGAGTCACCACACGGAGGATGAAGCCACCTGGGAGCGAGAGGAAGACCTACGGAAAGACCACTCCCACCTGTTTTCTAGCCAACCCGAATCTCGAGGGCGAGATTCATCTTAAGGGGGGTAGGTTTGTAACATCCCAAATTTTCAATTTGGTATGATATACATAGATCATCATTGCATATCATGTTTTATTGCATTTTGACAAATCCTCGATAAACCCTAAGCAACTCAAGGACCCTCGGAGAGAGTTGGGGATTTTCTTAAATTTTCATATTTGATTTTCATCAAATAATAAGACGAGGATTTTGGTTTTAATTATTTTCTCTCCGGAAAAATATTTCATTTTTAAAAAAATAAACGAGAGGAGAAAATATGACTTCTCCAAAACAAGTGAAATACTGGAGAAAAAGTGTTAAAATCATTTATTGGATTTATTTGGATTTTATTTGCAATTTTTATTGCATTAAAAATATTGCATGTTTTCAAAATATTTTTTTGTATTAAAAAAATGTTCACCCTATTTTAGATTTTCTAACTAGACGGGGAAAATTTATTTTATATTTTTATGATTTTTATTTATTTTTCTACGAGTTATTATCCGCGGAACTTATTTAAAAAAAACGCGCGACGCCCGCTGGGCCGCAGCCCAGCCAAGCGCCGGCCCGCCCTCGCCTCTCTCCTTCTCCCGCACGGCGCCCGCCGCCGGAGTCCGCCATGGCCACGGAGCTCGCCTCCCGCTCGGCCACCCCTTCCCCAAGCCACCCCGGACCCCCCCCCTCTTTAAATACCCCCCCTCTCTCTTTCCTCTCAAGTCGCCGCCGCCGCACTCATCGCCGCCGCCGCCGCCCGCACTTGCCCGCCGCCGCCGCCGCACGGGAAGCCGCCGGAGCCGCCGCCCCTCGCCGCCCCTCGCGCCCCCCCCCCCCGAGCCCCGCACCCCGCCGCCCGAGCCGGAGCCCCGCCGGAGCCGCCCGACGAGGTACTGCCGCTGCCCGTTCGTCGTTGCCGGTTTTCGTTTTAAAAAAAACCTTCGCTTAAAATAAAACCCTAGATCTTTTTTTTTGGTTTTATTATTTTGCGAGCGTTCACCGAACCGTTCGTTTTAACGAACGCGTTCGTCGGTTTTTCTCTGTTAACGAACGTCCGTTCTTTAACCGTTCGTCCGTTTTTCTTTTTCGTCGGATTTTTCTGCGATTATCTCAGATTCGATTTCTGATCGAATCTTCGATTCTGTTTAACTTCTCGCTTGTTTATCGGAATCAGGCGATTCAAGCGCCTAGAGTTTCATCTCAAAATTCTCTTTCCGTTTAACCTACTCAAACAAGTTTTTGCTACAGTAAAACTTGACCTAGATCCAGATTAGTAAACGAAGTTTCTTTCTTTCGCCGTTTGACTTTCGTTGCTTCTTTCGAGTTGATTCTTTTTGCAAACCGGAGTTCTTAAGTTGAACTTTCTGGTTGGATCTTTCATTCGAGTTTTACCTGTGCATTAGATGAGTACTGATTGTATGCTTGTTTGTTTGCGATAGAGTACCCGGAGTGTGCCGCTTGTTACTTCGAATCGCTAGGTTTTGCGGATCATCAGCAAGGCAAGTAACACTTTGATCATATACCTTCATACCCAGTTTTTATTGCATTAGATCTGTTTTCCTCAAACACTTGCATGATTAGGATCTAATTAAATTGTGGGTATTGGGAAGTAGATGTGGTAGTACCTATTACCTGTTTTCTTATCAAACCCTTGGGAGTTACTTCTACGTTTGCTATTATATTGCCATGCTATGCTCGTAGACGTGGATTGGGTTTGAGAGAATTCCATGACAGATGTGAGATTGTTAATTAATGGTTTACTTAAGGTGGCAACTAAAACTCACATCTGGGTGGATTGAGGTACCTGGGTATTCCAGGATTGCCTGTTTTTCTTTTGGACCGCCACCCAGGTTCAAAGGGATCATGAGATTATTCATGCTAGAAACTTCCGTGTGCAGCCGCAAGCTATTATGGGCTCTAGCATAGTTGACTAAGTTGTGTGAACTCTTACAGTGGTAGACTAGCAGATGTAGGGGAAAGTAGGTGTAACTGTCTACCCATACGTAAGGTGCAAACACTTCTGAAAGACTGTGTCTCGGTCATCCGTTACTCAAACACCATGTAGTGCGAGTAATCCAACGGAGGAGATCGAGTCTTGTGGGGAAAAGTGCACAAACCTCTGCAGAGTGTACAAACTAATCATGGTTAGCCGTGTCCCCGGTTATGGACAACTTGAGTATCTAGTACTTGGATTATCATGTGAATCTCATCACTATGTTACTTCTAATTAATTTTGTTGGGTTATTGATGACATTTAATTGGGATTGAGATGCTGTCAACCATCTCAATGTTTCACAACCACCATGATAGTTAAATAAAATTTATTCCTTTGAGTAGGATAAAATTGGCTTTTCGCAAAACTGTAACCATAGAGCTTTCCACCAGCCATATATGCATGTAGTATAGCATTGTTATTGTTCATTATTCTCTATGTGTTACATTGCCAGCATATTCTATGTGCTGACCCATTTTCGGGCTGCAACGTTTCATGTTGCAGACTTTTCAGACGACGAGTAAGGTGCCTTAGGTCGTGGTCTTATACTCAGTGATGCCGCTGGAGTTGATGGACTCACTTATCTTCCAAGTCTTCCGCTGTTAACGTTGTTAGATGGCCTTAAGCCATGTTTATCATACTTATTCTCTTTGGAGATATTCGATGTAATAAGTGTGTGATTGCTACTCTGTTATAAATCCTCCATTTGTACTGTGCGTGTCAGCATTACTGATCTAGGGATGACACTGGTGCACAGCAGCACAGACCATTTGAGGTCTGGTCGCTACACCTGGCCTTACGAACCGGGACTGATGCACCCATTAGTCCAGGTTCCTAGGGGAACCGGGATTAATGCCCTTTTCAGGCATGGACCAAAGCCCTGTTTTCTACTAGTGACTCTCTTCCTCAAGGCCCTACCCCTTCTTCCTGCACTCCTTGGAGGTTCATCTTCATCATCGTCAGGAAGTTGGATAACATCTGTTGGCACTGAAATCACTCGATAGTAAGATTCTAGTCGACCATCAAAACAGTTGACAAGGCGTATGCATGTCTGCATTATCATACCTGATCGAGAGGTGGCAATGTCTGCGGTATCCGCATCAGCCTGCTCCTCGTCAATCTCCATGGGAGATGTCCAAGAAGTAGCAGCCCTGGAGGTCCAAAATCTCACTCGGTCAAACCAAAAAAGAAGGTTCACAACAGCAATGAAGAACAAGGAAAATAAACACCTATGCCGAAACAACAAACACAACCACCTTGATCCTGGGCAGGGCCTTCCGAGGCTTGGGTGGAGAAACTTTGGCTTGTTTTGCGGTCTTCTCCGTCGGCTCTGGAGTTGACGTCCGAGTGCGCTTCGGAATCCTCGCACTCGACGCTGCTGCCTTGCCATGGCCGCCCGCAGGGTCTTGTGACTTCTTAGAGCGCCGCTCGGAGCATGGTGGTGAGTCGACCTCCTCGCTGTCGTTGAAGTCGTCGCTATCGTCGTCACTGTCATCTGCATATTCAATGTCGGCGCTTACTCCCTCACTCTCTGCTCCTCCCAGGTGCTGCTCTCCGTTCGGTACGGGTGAGTACATGTTAGTGAAAACCTACAAGACACAGGTTGCAAGTATCACTCGGATTCCAGGATAACTGCATATTGAAGAAGACAAAACACTTGACAAATTAAGCCCGACCTCTCCTGGAGAGTTCTTGGCATCGAATGGCAAGATCCGCTTGGCTCGGCGCGGGTTGTCCTTGTTTCCCATGATGCCCCGAAGCCACTGAGCCACCGTCTTCTCACTGACCTCCTCCGGGTGGGTCCGAGCGGTGTCTTCCGGGCCCGAGTACATCCACATGGGGTGGTCGCGAGCTTGCAAGGGTTGGATGCGTCGACTGAGGAACACCTCCAACAGATCCATGTCTGTCACTCCACCCCGGACAAATGCAACAACCGCGTCGACCAAAATAGCTACCTCACCCTTCTCCTCCCTGGATACAGTCAACGAACGAGGGTTGCGAAGTCTCTCCAGAGAAAAAGGGGGAAGGCCAGTCGACTGACCACGAGTCGAGACATCTTTGCAGTAAAACCAAGTCGACTGCCACCCCCTAACTAAACCCGGGCATGGGCAGCCCGGTCCGAGCCCGGCCCGAAAAACCCGGGCCGGGCCGGGTCGGGCTTGACATTCGGGCCGGGCTTGGGCTTTGTTTTGCAGCCCGAAAGATAGTTTGGGCCGGGCTCGGGCTTCTATTTTTCTGAATTTCGGGCCAGGCTTTCGGGCTTTGGGCTAGATTTCGGGCCGGGCTAGGGCTTGAAAACATGGAGTATTTCGGGCTTCGGGCCGGGCTCGGGCTTGAGAAATGAAGGTCGGGCTTTTGCAAGCCCGGCCCGAAACCCGGCCCGGCCCAACGTTTGCCCGGTTTTACCCCTAACCGATTCAGCAAAGGTCATAGGAGGAAAAGTGCTCCTACCTCTCATCTGGATGCCTAGTCCCCCGCACATTTGGATCACATGCGTCCTATGTTGGGGATCGTAGCAGAATTTTAAAATTTTCCTACGCTCACCAAGATCCATCTATGGAGTATACTAGCAACAAGGGGAAAGGAGTGCATCTACATACCCTTGTAGATCGCGAGCGGAAGCGTTCCAATGAACGAGGTTGATGGAGTCGTACTCGCCGTGATCCAAATCACCGATGACCGAGTGCCGAACGGACGGCACCTCCGCGTTCAACACACGTATGGAGCAGCGACGTCTCCTCCTTGTTGATCCAGCAAGGGGGAAGGTGAGGTTGATGGAGATCCAGCAGCACGACGGCGTGGTGGTGGATGTAGCGGGATCTCGGCAGGGCTTCGCCGAGCTTCTGTGAGACGGAGAGGTGTAGCAAGGGAGGAGGGAGGCGCCCAAGGCTGTAGTGCTGCTGCCCTCCCTCCCCCCCTTTATATAGGCCCCCTGGGAGGGGGGGCGCCGGCCAAGATCCATCTGGATGGGGGGCGGCGGCCAGGGGGGAGACCATCCCCCCAAGGCAAGTGGGCCCCCCCCCCCCCACCCTAGGGTTTCCAACCCTAGGCGCAGGGGGGAGGCCCATGGGGGGCGCCTCAGCCCACTAAGGGCTGGTTCCCTTCCCACTTCAGCCCATGGGGCCCTCCGGGATAGGTGGCCCCACCCGGTGGACCCCCGGGACCCTTCCGGTGGTCCCGGTACAATACCGGTGACCCCCGAAACTTTCCCGGTGGCCGAAACTTGACTTCCTATATATAATTCTTCACCTCCAGACCATTCCGGAACTCCTCGTGACGTCCGGGATCTCATCCGGGACTCCGAAAAACTTTCGGGTTTCTGCATACTCATATCTCTACAACCCTAGCGTCACCGAACCTTAAGTGTGTAGACCCTACGGGTTCGGGAGACATGCAGACATGACCGAGACGCCTCTCCGGTCAATAACCAACAGCGGGATCTGGATACCCATGTTGGCTCCCACATGTTCCACTATGATCTCATCGGATGAACCACGATGTCGAGGATTCAATCAATCCCGTATACAATTCCCTTTCTCAATCGGTGTGTTACTTGCCTGAGATTCGATCGTCGGTATCCCAATACCTTGTTCAATCTCGTTACCGGCAAGTCTCTTTACTCGTACAACAATGCATGATCCCGTGACTAATGCCTTAGTCACATTGAGCTCATTATGATCATGCATTACCGAGTGGGCCCAGAGATACCTCTCCGTCACACGGAGTGACAAATCCTAGTCTCGATCCGTGCCAACCCAACAGACACTTTCGGAGATACCCGTAATGCACCTTTAGAGTCACCTAGTTACGTTGTGACGTTTGGCACACCCAAAGTACTCCTACGGTATCTGGGAGTTGCACGATCTCATGGTCTAAGGAAAAGATACTTGACATTGGAAAAGCTCTAGCAAACGAACTACACGATCTTTGAGCTATGCTTAGGATTGGGTCTTGTCCATCACATCATTCTCCTAATGATGTGATCCCGTTATCAATGACATCCAATGTCCATTGTCAGGAAACCATGACTATCAGTTGATCAACGAGCTAGTCAACTAGAGGCTTACTAGGGACACGTTGTGGTCTATGTATTCACACATGTATTACGATTTCCGGATAATACAATTATAGCATGAACAATAGACAATTACCATGAACAAAGAAATATAATAATAACCATTTATTATTGCCTCTAGGGCATATTTCCAACAGTCTCCCACTTGCACTAGAGTCAATAATCTAGTTACATTGTGATGAATCGAACACCCATTGCGTCCTGGTGTTGATCATGTTTTGCTCTAGGGAGAGGTTTAGTCAACGGATCTGCTACATTCAGGTCCGTATGTACTTTACAAATATCTATGTCTCCATTTTGAACACTTTCACGAATGGAGTTGAAGCGACGCTTGATATGCCTGGTCTTCCTGTGAAACCTGGGCTCCTTCGCAAGGGCAATAGCTCCAGTGTTGTCACGGAAGAGAGTCATCGGGCCCGACGCATTGGGAATCACCCCTAGGTCGGTAATGAACTCCTTCATCCAGACTGCTTCCTGTGCTGCCTCCGAGGCCGCCATGTACTCCGCTTCACATGTAGATCCCGCCATGACGCTTTGCTTGCAACTGCACCAGCTTACTGCTCCTCCATTCAAAATATACACGTATCCGGTTTGTGACTTCGAGTCATCCAGATCTGTGTCGAAGCTACCATCGACGTAACCCTTTACGACGAGCTCTTCGTCACCTCCATAAACGAGAAACATATCCTTAGTCCTTTTCAGGTACTTCAGGATATTCTTGACCGCTGTCCAGTGTTCCATGCCGGGATTACTTTGGTACCTTCCTACCAAACTCACGGCAAGGTTTACATCAGGTCTGGTACACAGCATGGCATACATAATAGACCCTATGGCCGAGGCATGGGCCGTGCTCAATTGCACACCTTGCAATACAGGCAAGAACCCCTTCTTGGACTGATCCATATTGAACTTCTTCAATATCTTGTCAAGGTATGTACTCTGTGAAAGACCAATGAGGCGTCTTGATCTATCTCTATAGATCTTGATGCCTAATATATAAGCAGCTTCTCCAAGGTCCTTCATTGAAAAACACTTATTCAAATAGGCCTTTATACTTTCCAAGAATTTTATATCATTTCCCATCAATAGTATGTCATCCACATATAATATGAGAAACGCTACAGAGCTCCCACTCACTTTCTTGTAAACACAGGCTTCTCCATAAGTCTGTGTAAACCCAAACGCTTTGATCATCTCATCAAAGCGAATGTTCCAACTCCGAGATGCTTGCACCAGCCCATAGATTGAGCGCTGGAGCTTGCATACTTTGTTAGCATTCTTAGGATCGACAAAACCTTCCGGCTGCATCATATACAGTTCTTCCTTAAGGAAGCCGTTAAGGAATGCCATTTTGACGTCCATCTGCCATATCTCATAATCATAGTATGCGGCAATTGCTAACATGATTCGGACGGACTTCAGCTTCGCTATGGGTGAGAAAGTCTCATCATAGTCAACCCCTTGAACTTGTCGATAACCCTTAGCGACAAGTCGAGCCTTATAGATGGTCACATTACCATCCGCGTCTGTCTTCTTCTTAAAGATCCATTTGTTTTCTATGGCTCGCCGATCATCGGGCAAGTCAGTCAAAGTCCATACTTCGTTTTCATACATGGATCCTATCTCGGATTGCATGGCTTCTAGCCATTTGTCAGAATCCGGGCCCGCCATCGCTTCTTCATAATTCGAAGGTTCACCGTTGTCTAACAACATGATTTCTAGGACAGGGTTGCCGTCCCACTCTGGTGCGGAACGTGTCCTTGTGGACCTACGAAGTTCAGCAGTAACTTGATCCGAAGCTTCATGATCATCATCATTAACTTCCTCCCCAGTCGGTGTAGGCACTGCAGGAACATCTTCCCGTGCTGCGCTACTTTCCGGTTCGAAAGGGGTGACTATCACCTCATCAAGTTCCACTTTCCTCCCACTCAATTCTTTCGAGGGAAACTCTTTCTCCAGAAAGGACCCGTTCTTGGCAACGAAGATCTTGCCTTCGGATCTGAGGTAGAAGGTATTGAAGGAAATATGCCCTAGAGGCAATAATAAAGTATTATATATTTCCTTATATCATGATAAATGTTTATTATTCATGCTAGAATTGTATTAACCGGAAACATAATACATGTGTGAATACATAGACAAACAGAGTGTCACTAGTATGCCTCTACTTGACTAGCTCGTTAATCAAAGATGGTTATGTTTCCTAGCCATAGACATGAGTTTTCATTTGATTAACGGGATCACCTCATTAGGAGAATGACGTGATTGACATGACCCATTCCGTTAGCTTAGCACCCGATCGTTTAGTATGTTGCTATTGCTTTCTTCATGACTTATACATGTTCCTATGACTATGAGATTATGCAACTCCCGTTTACCGGAGGAACACTTTGTGTGCTACCAAACGTCACAACGTAACTGGGTGATTATAAAGGTGCTCTACAGGTGTCTCCAAAGGTACTTGTTGGGTTGGCGTATTTCGAGATTAGGATTTGTCACTCCGATTGTCGGAGAGGTATCTCTGGGCCCACTCGGTAATGCACATCACTATAAGCCTTGCAAGCATTGTGACTAATGAGTTAGTTGCGGGATGATGTATTACGGAACGAGTAAAGAGACTTGCCGGTAACGAGATTGAACTAGGTATCGAGATACCGACGATCGAATCTCGGGCAAGTAACATACCGATGACAAAGGGAACAACGTATGTTGTTATGCGGTTTGACCGACAAAGATCTTCGTAGAATATGTGGGAGCCAATATGAGCATCCAGGTTCCGCTATTGGTTATTGACCGGAGATGTGTCTCGGTCATGTCTACATAGTTCTCGAACCCGTAGGGTCCGCACGCTTAAAGTTACGATGACAGTTTTATTATGAGTTTATGTATGTTGATGTACCGAAGGATTTCGGAGTCCCAGATGAGATCGGGGACATGACGAGGAGTCTCGAAATGGTTGAGACGTAAAGATCGATATATTGGACGACTATATTCGGACTTCGGAAAGGTTCCGAGTGATTCGGGTATTTTTTGGAGTACCGGAGAGTTACGGGAATACGTATTGGGCCTTATTGGGCCATACGGGAAAGAAGGAAAAGGGCCTCAAGGGTGGCCGCACCCCTCCCCTTGGTCTGGTCCGAATTGGACTAGGGAAGGGGGGCGCTCCCTTCCTTCCTTCTCTTTTTCCCTTCCTCTTTTCCTATTCCATATGGGAGGTGGAATCCTACTAGGACTAGGGAGTCCTAGTAGGACTCCACACTTGGTGCGCCCCCTCCTAGGGCCGGCCTCCTCCTCCCTTACTCCTTTATATACGGGGGCAGGGGGCACCCCATGGACACACTTTGATATACGATATTTTAGTCGTGTACGGTGCCCCCCTCCACCAGATTACACCTCGATAATACCGTCGCGGAGTTTAGGCGAAGCCCTGCGTCGGTGGAACATCATCATCGTCACCACGCCGTCGTGCGGACGAAACTCTCCCTCAACACCTCGGCTGGATCGGAATTCGAGGGACGTCATCGAGCTGAACGTGTGTAGAACTTCGGAGGTGCCGTACGTTCGGTACTTGATCGGTCGGATCGTGAAGACGTACGACTACATCAACTGCGTTGTGATAACGCTTCCGCTGTCGGTCTACGAGGGTACGTGGACAACACTCTCCCCTCTCGTTGCTATGCATCACCATGATCTTGCGTGTGCGTAGAAATTTTTTTGAAATTACTACGTTCCCCAACAGTGGTATCAGAGCCTAGTTTTATGCGTTGATGCTATGCACGAGTAGAACACAAGTGAGTTGTGGGCGATATAATTCATACTGCTTACCATCATGTCATACTTTGGTTCAGCGGTATTGTGAGATGAAGCGGGCCGGACCGACATTACGCGTACGCTTACGCGAGACTGGTTTCACCGTTGCGAGCACTCGTTGCTTAAAGGTGACCGGCGGGTGTCTGTCTCTCTCACTTTAGTTGAACCGAGTGTGGCTACGCCCGGTCCTTGCGAAGGTTAAAACAGCACCAACTTGACAAACTATCGTTGTGGTTTTCATGCATAGGTAAGAACGGTTCTTGCTAAGCCCGTAGCAGCCACGTAAAACATGCAACAACAAAGTAGAGGACGTCTAACTTGTTTTTGCAGGGCATGTTGTGATGTGATATGGTCAAGACATGATGTGATATAATGTGTTGTATGAGATGATCATGTTTTGTAACCGAGTTATCGGCAACTGGTAGGAGCCATATGGTTGTCTCTTTATTGTATGAGATGCAATCGCCATGTAATAGTTTTACTTTATCACTAAGCGGTAGCGATAGTCGTAAAAGCAATAAGTTGGCGAGACGACAACGATACTACGATGGAGATCAAGGTGTCGAGCCGGTGACGATGGTGATCATGACGGTGCTTCGGAGATGGAGATCACGAGCACGGTGCTTCGGAGATGGAGATCACAAGCACAAGATGATGATGGCCATATCATATCACTTATATTGATTGCATGTGATGTTAATCCTTTATGCATCTTATCTTGCTTTGATTGACGGTAGCATTATAAGATGATCTCTCACTAAAATTTCAAGATAAAAGTGTTCTCCCTGAGTATGCACCGTTGCAAAAGTTCTTCGTGCTGAGACACCACGTGTTAATCGGGTGTGATAGGCTCTACGTTCAAATACAACGGGTGCAAAACAGTTGCACACGCGGAGTACTCAGGTTAAACTTGACGAGCCTAGCATATACAGATATGGCCTCAGAACACAGAGACCGAAAGGTCGAGCGTGAATCATATAGCAGATATGATCAACATAGTGATGTTCACCATTGAAACTACTCCATCTCACGTGTTAATCGGACATGGTTTAGTTGCTTTGGATCACGTAATCACTTAGATGATTAGAGGGATGTCTATCTAAGTGGGAGTTCTTAAGTAATATGATTAATTGAACTTAAATTTATCATGAACTTAGTCCTGATAGTATTTTGCAAATTATGTTGTAGATCAATAGCTCGCATTGTTGCTTCCCTGTGTTTATTTTTGATATGTTCCTAGAGAAAAATTATGTTGAAAGATGTTAGTAGCAAAGATGCGGATTGGATCCGTGATCTGAGGATTATACTCATTGCTGCACAGAAAAAATTATGTCCTTGATGCACCGCTAGGTGACAGACCTATTGCAGGAGCAGATGCAGACGTTATGAACGTTTGGCTAGCTCAATATGATGACTACTTGATAGTTTAGTGCACCATGCTTAACGGCTTAGAATCGGGACTTCAAAGACGTTTTGAACGTCATGGACCATATAAGATGTTCCAGGAGTTGAAGTTAATATTTCAAGCAAATCCCCGAGTTGAGAGATATGAAGTCTCCAACAAGTTCTATAGCTAAAAGATGGAGGAGAATCGCTCAACTAGTGAGCATGTGCTCAGATTGTCTGGGTACTACAATCGCTTGAATCAAGTGGGAGTTAATCTTCCAGATAAAATAGTGATTGACAGAATTCTCTAGTCACCATCACCAAGTTAGTAGAACTTCGTGATGAACTATAGTATGCAAGGGATGACGAAAGTAATTCCCGAGCTCTTCGTGATGCTGAAATCGACGAAGGTAGAAATCAAGAAAAACATCAAGTGTTGATGGTTGACGAGACCACTTCAAGTGTTGATGGTTGACAAGACCACTAGTTTCAAGAAAAGGGCAAAGGGAAGAAGGGGAACTTCAAAAGAACGGCAAGCAAGTTGCTACTCAAGTGAAGAAGCCCAAGTCTGTACCTAAGCCTGAGACTAAGTGCTTCTACTGGAAAGGGACTGGTCACTGGAAGCGGAACTACCCCAAGTATTTGGTGGATAAGAAAGATGGCAAAGTGAACAAAGGTATATTGGATATACATGTTATTGATATGTACTTGTAGCGACCCGACCCGAATGGATCAAGTCTCTGTGCTTAAGTGTCATCCCTGGATCGGTATGCTGACACACACAGTACTCGAGGATTTATAACAGAGGTAAATCACATGTATAAAGTAACGTAAATACTATTACCTCAATCCAAATAGCGGAAGTAACAAGGTTGTGGATTCCCATCAACACCAACGGCAAAGTTGAGTGTAGAAATCGTAACCCTAACGTATCACTTACTCGTCGTAAGAATCCTGCAACATGAAACGTTGCAGCCCGAAAACGGGTCAGCACATGGAATATGCTGGCAAATTCACACCATAGAGAAATGATGAACAAAGGCTATCACTACATGCATATATGGCTGGTGGAAAAGCTCTATGGTTTTAATGTTTTTGCGAAAAGCCAATTTTCCCTACTTCAAAGGAATAAATTTTATTTAACTATCATGGTGGTTGTGAAACATTGAGATGGTTGACAGCATCTCAATCCCAATTAAGTATCATCATTAACCCAACAATATTAATTAAAGTAACATGATGAGATCAACGGGATAATCCAAGAACTAGATACTCAAGATGTCCATAACCGGGGACACGGCTAATAATGATTAGTTTGTACACTCTGCAGAGGTTTGTGCACTTTTCCCCACAAGACTTGATCTCCTCCGTTGGATTACTCGCACTACATGGTGTTTGAGTAACGGATGACCAAGACACAGTCTTTCAGAAGTGTTTGCACCTTACGTATGGGTAGACAGTTACACCTACTTTCCCCTACATCTGCTAGTCTACCACTGTAAGAGTTCACACAACTTAGTCAACTATGCTAGAGCCCATAATAGCTTGCGGCTGCACACGGAAGTTTGTAGCATGAATAATCTCATGATCCCTTTGAACCTGGGTGGCGGTCCAAAAGAAAAACAGGCAATCCTGGAATACCCAGGTACCTCAATCCACCCAGATGTGAGTTTAAGTTGCCACCTTAAGTAAACCATTAATTAACAATCTCACATCTGTCATGAATTTCACTCAAACCCAATCCACGTCTACGAGCATAGCATGGCAATAATAAAAGCAACGTAGAAGTAACTCCCAAGGGTTTGAATAGAAAACAGGTAATAGGTTCTACCTCAACTACTTCCCAATACCCACAATTTAATTAGATCCTAATCATGCAATGTTTGAGGAAAACAGATCTAATGCAATAAAACTGGGTATGAACGGGATATGATCAAAGTGTTACTTGCCTGCAATGATGATGAAGATGATTCGCACTCAAAACTCTTGATAGATCTACTCGTCACACTCCGGTCAATCTATCGCAAGCAAGCAATAGTAACCACACATAAGCAATCACTCAAAAGATCGAGAAGAACGAAGAAAACAATTCGGAAAACTTCAAAACCAAGCAATTAACTCTTGCAACATAAAACAATTTCTACTAGTACCAAAATTATGTGAATTTGGCCTTATCAGAAAGTTTAGGTCAAGTGCTTCGATTTGCAAAAAGAATCAACTTAAACGGAGCTACGGAACTCAAGTTATGATCAAAAGAAGATTCAAATTCAAATCTGTTTGAAAAAAATTTTAAATTTTCAAAAACATGTTTAAGTTGTTTTACTAGATAGAGGAGATTATAACGAAGAAGTGGGCGTTGGTTTCGTTGGATTTGGACAAACGAGTAAAAAGTTATGGATGTTTGAAGATCAGGGGCTAATCCGTAAATAAAATATTCACAGACGGGTCCCTGGCCGAAAATAACAGAAAAAAAAACTAAATAGTGAACGTTCGTTTATAGGATCTAAACAGTGGACGTTCGCAGTTTAGTAAAACCTAAAAAAATAGATCTAGGTTTTCTTAATAAAACCAAAACGAATAATAAAAAAACCGGGGCAGTTCACGGTTTATACCGGTGGGGTTTTCATCAAAAACCGGCGGTTTTTTAGCGGCGGACCGGGTCGGCGGTGGCGGGGGTTCGCCGGCGTCGGAGAAGGGCGGCGGCGGCTCGGGCTCGACCGGAGCGGTGGCGAGGGCGGAGTGGACGGGGAGGGGCGGCGCGTCGCGGCGAGGAGGATGGCGGCGTCGGCGGCGGTCTACGGCGATGGGGCGGCGGCTACGGCGTGCGGCGGCGGTGAGATGCGGGAGAGGCGGCGGCGGGGCAGAGAGAGAGAGAGGGGGGGCCCGGGGCGGCGCTATTTAAGGGGGGGAGAGGAGGAGGCGTGGGGAAGGGGCAGAGGAGGCCGGAGGCGGCACGACGGCCATGGCGGCGCGGCGGCGGACTCGGGGAGAGTCCCGGTCGGGACCGGGGCGACGGGCGAGCTGGGCTGGGCCGCGGCCTGGCCTGGGAGCAGGGCCGGCCCAGTCGGAGGGGAGGGTTTTTAAAAAAAAACTCCGACAAACAAAATAAAACAAATAAAAGTAAAATATTATATAGGCATATAATATATCAAAATTTTCAGAAAAAGATTTCCTACAGCATGAACATTTTTGTAGAGTCAAATAAAATCCACACAAATTTTAATAAATCAAACAGTGCTGCTGCCTTTATAAAATCCAATAAAAATCATTTTAAAAATACCAAAATGATTCCAAATTTATTTTTCTCCAATTTTCTGATGTAGGGAATCATGTTACCCTATTTTCTGTATATTTTATTTTTGGAGAAAAATAATTTGAAAAACTCAAATAACTCCAAATAAAAAAAATCAATGGGTCTTTGAATTTAATCCTTTGAAACTCCCAACTCATATTTCATACGTTTTGAAGAAGTCATTTTATCTTCTCTCGTGAAAATCATTGAGTTGCATAAAGCTTCAGAATGGGAAATATTTTCAAATGATATTCAAATATTTTCAACACCCCTTGTCATTTAAATAAATGGAAGAAGTCATGTCATCTTCTCTCCAGGGTTTTGTGGTGAAAAGAATTTGAATTCACGGAGAACATAAAAGCAAAAATGAAGTTTGGGAAAGTCCTTTTATTCCCTCTCATTTAACTTTCAAAATGTTTCGAATTCCACTCACTTTCAGTCAATTAATCAAACAATCAATCCAATCTATCTGTTATTATAACATTCCAATATTTAGAATTTTGGGATGTTACAGTACTTACTAGTGTTTATAGCAACCCCTCAGTATTTGATATTGGTTCAGTTGCTAAAGAGTAGTAACTCGAAAACGGGAGTAGCAGAATAAACAGAGACTAGTAAAAGGCGAGGTGACGATGTGTGTTGGAAGTAGTTCCAAGATTGATATGATCATCATCGCACACTCCCTATACTTTCGGGATTAGTGTTGAAACTAAATAAGTGTTATTTGGTGTTTGCGTTGAGCATGAATATGATTTGATCATGTTTATTGCAATACGGTTATTCATTTAAGTTAGAGAACAATTGTTGTTCTGTTTACATGAATAAAAACCTTTTATGGTCACACGCACCAACGAAAATGGTTTGTTGGATCTCGATCGTAGTGATACACATATTCATAATATTGAAGCCAAAAGATGCAAAGTTAATAATGATAGTGCAACTTATTTGTGGCACTGCCGTTTAGGTCATATTGGTGTAAAGCGCATGAAGAAACTCCATCCTGATGGGATTTTGGAATCACCTGATTATGAATCACTTGATGCTTGCGAACCGTGCCTCATGGGCAAGATGACTGAAACGCCGTTCTCCGGAACTATGGAGAGAGCAACAGATTTGTTGGAAATCATACATACAGATGTATGTGGTCCGATGAATATTGAGGCTCGTAGCAGGTATCATTATTTTCTGAGCTTCACAGATGATTTGAGCAGATATGGGTATATCTACTTGATGAAACATAAGTCCGAAACATTTGAAAAGTTCAAAGAATTTCAGAGTGAAGTGGAAAATCATCGTGACAAGAAAATAAAGTTTCTATGATCTGATTGTAGAGAAGAGTACTTGAGTTACGAGTTTGGCCTTCAGTTAAAACAATGTGAAATAGTTTCACTACTCACGCCACCTGGAACACCACAGCATAATGGTGTGTCCGAACGTCATAACCGTACTTTATTGGATATAGTGCAATCTATGATGTCTCTTACCAATTTACCACTATCGTTTTGGGGTTATGCATTAGAGACAGCTATATTCACGTTAAAAAGGGCACCATCAAAATCCGCTGAGACAACGCCTTATGAACTGTGGTTTGGCAAGAAACCAAAGTTGTCATTTCTTAAAGTTTGGGGTTGCGATGCTTATGTGAAAAAGTATCATCCTGATAAGTTCAAACCCAAATCCGAGAAATGTGTCTTCATAGGATACCCAAAGGAGACAGTTGGGTACACCTTCTATCACAGATCCGAAGGCAAGACATTCGTTGCTTAGTATGGATCCTTTCTAGAGAAGGAGTTTCTCTCGAAAGAAGTGAGTGGGAGGAAAGTAGAACTTGATGAGGTAACTGTACCTACTCCCTTAATGGAAAGTAGTTCATCACAAGAAATGGTTCCTGTGACGTCTATACCAATGAGTGAGGAAGTTAATGATGATGATCATGAAACTTCAGATCAAGTTGTTACTAAACCTTGTAGGTCAACCAGAGTAAGATCCGCACCAGAGTGGTACGGTAATCCTGTTCTGGAGGTCATGTTATTTGACCATGACGAACCTACGTACTATGAAGAAGCAATGGTGAGCCCAGATTCCGCAAAATGGCCAGAGGCCATGAAATCTGAGATGAGATCCATGTATGAGAACAAAGTATGGACTTTGATTGACTTGCCCAATGATCGGCGAGCCATTGAGATTAAATGGATCTTCAAGAGGAAGACGGACGCTCATAGTAGTGTTACTATCTACAAATCTAGAATTGTCGGAAAAAGGTTTTTGACAAAGTTCAAGGTATTGACTACGATGAGAGTTTCTCACTCGTATCTATGCTTAAGTCTGTCTGAATCATGTTAGCAATTGCCGCATTTTATGAAATATGGCAAATGGATAAACAAAACTGCATTCCTTAATGGATTTATTAAAGAAGAGTTGTATATGATGCAACCAGGAGGTTTTGTCAATCCTAAAGGTGCTAACAAAATATGCAAGCTCCAGCGACCCATCTATGGACTGGTGCAAGCATCTCGGAGTTGGAATATACACTTTGATAAGTTGATCAAAGGATATAGTTTTATACAGACTTGCGGTGAAGCCTGTATTTACAAGAAAGTGAGTGGGAGCACTACAGCATTTCTGATAAGTATATGTGAATGACATATTGTTGATCAGAAATAATGTAGAATTATTCTGTAAAGCATAAAGGAGTGTTTTGAAATGAGTTTTTCAAAGAAAGACCTCGGTGAAGCTGCTTACATATTGAGCATCAAGATCTATAGAGATAGATGAAGACGCTTGATGAGTTTTTCAATAAGTACATACCTTAACAAGATTTTGAAGTAGTTCAAAATAGAATAGTCAAAGAAAGAGTTCTTGCCTGTGTTACAAGGTGTGAAATTGAGTAAAGACTCAAAGCCCGACCACGGCAAAAGATAGAAAGAGAATGAAAGTCATTCCCTATGCCTTGACCATAGGTTCGATAAAGTATGCCATGCTGTGTACCAGATCTATTGTATACCCTACACTGATTTTGGCAAAGGAGTACAATAGTGATCTAGGAGTAGATCACTGGACAGCGGTCAAAATTGTCCTTAGTGGAATAAGGATATGTTTCTCGATTATGGAAGTGACAAAAGGTTCGTCGTAAAGGGTTACGTCGATGCAAGTTTTGACACTAATCTAGATGACTCTAAGTCTCGGTCTAGATACATATTGAAAGTGGGAGCAATTAGCTAAGAGTAGTTCCGTGCAGAGCATTGTAAACATAGAAATTTGCAAAATACTTACGGATCTGAATGTGCCAGACTCGTTGACTAAAATTATCTCACAAACAAAACATGATCACACCTTAGTACTCTTTGGGTGTTAATCACATAGCAATGTGAACTAGATTATTGACTCTAGTAAACCCTTTGAGTGTTGGTCACATAGAGATGTGAACTATGGGTGTTAATCACATGGTGATGTGAATTATTGATGTTAAATCACATGGCGATGTGAACTAGATTATTAACTCTAGTGCAAGTGGGAGACTGAAGGAAATATGCCCTAGAGGCAATAATAAAGTATTATATATTTCCTTATATCATGATAAATGTTTATTATTCATGCTAGAATTGTATTAACCGGAAACTTAATACATGTGTGAATACATAGACAAACAGAGTGTCACTAGTATGCCTCTACTTGACTAGCTCGTTAATCAAAGATGGTTATGTTTCCTAGCCATAGACATGAGTTTTCATTTGATTAACGGGATCACCTCATTAGGAGAATGACGTGATTGACATGACCCATTCCGTTAGCTTAGCACCCGATCGTTTAGTATGTTGCTATTGCTTTCTTCATGACTTATACATGTTCCTATGACTATGAGATTATGCAACTCCCGTTTACTGGAGGAACACTTTGTGTGCTACCAAACGTCACAACGTAACTGGGTGATTATAAAGGTGCTCTACAGGTGTCTCCAAAGGTACTTGTTGGGTTGGCGTATTTCGAGATTAGGATTTGTCACTCCGATTGTCGGAGAGGTATCTCTGGGCCCACTCGGTAATGCACATCACTATAAGCCTTGCAAGCATTGTGACTAATGAGTTAGTTGCGGGATGATGTATTACGGAACGAGTAAAGAGACTTGCCGGTAACGAGATTGAACTAGGTATCGAGATACCGACGATCGAATCTCGGGCAAGTAACATACCGATGACAAAGGGAACAACGTATGTTGTTATGCGGTCTGACCGATAAAGATCTTCGTAGAATATGTGGGAGCCAATATGGGCACCCAGGTCCCGCTATTGGTTATTGACCGGAGAGGTGTCTCGGTCATGTCTACATAGTTCTCGAACCCAAAGGGTCCGCATGCTTAAAGTTACGATGACAGTTTTATTATGAGTTTATGTATGTTGATGTACCGAAGGAGTTCGGAGTCCCGGATGAGATCGGGGACATGACGAGGAGTCTCGAAATGGTTGAGACGTAAAGATCGATATATTGGACGACTATATTCGGACTTCGGAAAGGTTCCGAGTGATTCGGGTATTTTTCGGAGTACCGGAGAGTTACGGGAATACGTATTGGGCCTTATTGGGCCATACGGGAAAGAAGGAAAAGGGCCTCAAGGGTGGCCGCACCCCTCCCCTTGGTCTGGTCCGAATTGGACTAGGGAAGGAGGGAGCTCCCTTCCTTCCTTCTCTTTTCCCTTCCTCTTTTCCTATTCGATATGGGAGGTGGAATCCTAGTAGGACTAGGGAGTCCTAGTAGGACTCCACACTTGGTGCGCCCCCTCCTAGGGCCGGCCTCCTCCTCCCTTACTCCTTTATATACGGGGGCAGGGGCACCCCATGGACACACTTCGATATACGATATTTTAGCCGTGTGCGGTGCCCCCCCCCACCAGATTACACCTCGATAATACCGTCGCGGAGTTTAGGCGAAGCCCTGCGTCGGTGGAACATCATCATCGTCACCACGCCGTCGTGCTGACGAAACTCTCCCTCAACACTCGGCTGGATCGGAGTTCGAGGGACGTCATCGAGCTGAACGTGTGTAGAACTTCGGAGGTGCCGTACGTTCGGTACTTGATCGGTCGGATCGTGAAGACGTACAACTACATCAACCGCGTTGTGATAACGCTTCCGCTGTCGGTCTACGAGGGTACGTGGACAACACTCTCCCCTCTCGTTGCTATGCATCACCATGATCTTGCGTGTGCGTAGGAATTTTTTGAAATTACTACGTTCCCCAACAGGTATACCCAATGGTTTCCTTAGGGTATCCTATGAAGACGCATTTTTCCGACTTGGGTTCGAGCTTTTCAGGTTGAAGTTTCTTGACATAAGCATCGCATCCCCAAACTTTTAGAAATGACAGCTTAGGTTTCTTCCCAAACCATAATTCATACGGTGTCGTCTCAACGGATTTCGACGGAGCCCTATTTAAAGTGAATGCGGCAGTTTCTAAAGCATAGCCCCAAAATGAGAGCGGTAAATCGGTAAGAGACATCATAGATCGCACCATATCCAATAGAGTGCGATTACGACGTTCGGACACACCGTTTCGCTGAGGTGTTCCAGGCGGCGTGAGTTGTGAAACGATTCCACATTTCCTTAAGTGTGTACCAAACTCGTGACTTAAATATTCTCCTCCACGATCTGATCGTAGGAACTTTATTTTTCTGTCACGTTGATTCTCAACCTCACTCTGAAATTCCTTGAACTTTTCAAAGGTTTCAGACTTGTGTTTCATTAGGTAGACATACCCATATCTACTTAAATCATCAGTGAGAGTGAGAACATAACGATATCCTCCGCGAGCCTCTACACTCATTGGACCGCACACATCGGTATGTATGATTTCCAATAAGTTGGTTGCTCGCTCCATTGTTCCGGAGAACGGAGTCTTGGTCATCTTACCCATGAGGCATGGTTCGCACGTGTCAAATGATTCGTAATCAAGAGACTCCAAAAGTCCATCTGCATGGAGCTTCTTCATGCGCTTGACACCAATGTGACCAAGGCGGCAGTGCCACATGTATGTGGGACTATCGTTATCAACTTTACATATTCTGGTATTCACACTATGAATATGTGTAACATCACGTTCGAGATTCATTAAGAATAAACCATTGACCAGCGGGGCATGACCATAAAACATATCTCTCATATAAATAGAACAACCATTATTCTCGGATTTAAATGAGTAGCCATCTCGAATTAAACGAGATCCAGATACAATGTTCATGCTCAAAGCTGGAACTAAATAACAATTATTGAGGTTTAAAACTAATCCCGTAGGGAGATGCACAGGTAGCATGCCGACGGCGATCACATCGACCTTGGAACCATTCCCGACGCGCATCGTCACCTCGTCCTTTGCCAGTCTCCGTTTATTCCGCAGTTCCTGTTTTGAGTTACAAATATGAGCAACCGCACCGGTATCAAATACCCAGGAGCTACTACGAGTACTGGTAAGGTACACATCAATTACATGTATATCACATATACCTTTGGTGTTGCCGGCCTTCTTGTCCACTAAGTATTTGGGGCAGTTCCGCTTCCAGTGACCACTTCCCTTGCAATAAAAGCACTCAGTCTCAGGCTTGGGTCCATTCTTTGACTTCTTCCCGGCAACTGGCTTACCGGGCGCGGCAACTCCCTTGCCGTCCTTCTTGAAGTTCTTCTTACCCTTGCCTTTCTTGAACTTAGTGGTTTTATTCACCATCAACACTTGATGTTCTTTTCTGATCTCCACCTCCGCTGATTTCAGCATTGAATATACCTCAGGAATGGTCTTTTCCATCCCCTGCATATTGAAGTTCATCACAAAGCTCTTGTAGCTTGGTGGAAGCGACTGGACGATTCTGTCAATGACCGCGTCATCCGGGAGATTGACTCCCAGTTGAGACAAGCGGTTATGCAACCCAGACATTCTGAGTATGTGCTCACTAACAGAACTATTTTCCTCCATTTTACAGCTGAAGAACTTGTCGGAGACTTCATATCTCTCGACCCGGGCATGAGCTTGGAAAACCATTTTCAGCTCCTCGAACATCTCATATGCTCCATGTTTCTCAAAACGCTTTTGAAGACCCGGTTCTAAGTTGTAAAGCATGCCGCACTGAACGAGGGAGTAATCATCAGCACGCTGCTGCCAAGCGTTCATAACGTCTTGGTTCTCTGGGATTGGTGCTTCACCTAGCGGTGCTACTAAGACATAATCTTTCTTGGCAGCTATGAGGATGATCCTCAGGTTCCGGACCCAGTCCGTATAGTTATTGCCATCATCTTTCAGCTTGGTTTTCTCTAGGAACGCGTTGAAGTTGAGGACAACGTGGGCCATTTGATCTACAAGACATATTGTAAAGATTTTAGACTAAGTTCATGATAATTAAGTTCATCTAATCAAATTATTCAATGAACTCCCACTCAGATAGACATCCCTCTAGTCATCTAAGTGAAACATGATCCGAGTTAACTAGGCCGTGTCCGATCATCATGTGAGACGGACTAGTCAAGATCGGTGAACATCTCCATGTTGATCGTATCTTCTATACGACTCATGCTCGACCTTTCGGTCCTCCGTGTTCCGAGGCCATGTCTGTACATACTAGGCTCGTCAAGTCAACCTAAGTGTATTGCGTGTGTTCCGAGGCCATGTCTGTACATGCTAGGCTCGTCAACACCCGTTGTATGCAAACGTTAGAATCTATCACACCCGATCATCACGTGGTGCTTCGAAACAACGATCCTTCGCAACGGCGCACAGTTAGGGGGGACACTTTCTTGAAATTATTATAAGGGATCATCTTACTTACTACCGTCATTCTAAGCAAATAAGATGCAAAACATGATAAACATCACATGCAATCAAATAGTGACATGATATGGCCAATATCATTTTGCTCCTTTGATCTCCATCTTCGGGGCACCATGATCATCTTCGTCACCGGCATGACACCAGGATCTCCATCATTATGATCTCCATCATTGTGTCTTCATGAAGTTGTCACGCCAATGATTACTTATACTTCTATGGCTAACGCGTTTAGCAACAAAGTAAAGTAATTTACATGGCGTTATTCAATGACACGCAGGTCATACAAAAATAATAAAGACAACTCCTATGGCTCCTGCCGGTTGTCATACTCATCGACATGCAAGTCGTGATTCCTATTACAAGAATATGATCAATCTCATACATCACATATATCATTCATCACATCTTCTGGCCATATCACATCACATAGCACATGCTGCAAAAACAAGTTAGACGTCCTCTAATTGTTGTTGCAAGTTTTTACGTGGCTTATATAGGTTTCTAGCAGGAACGTTTCTTACCTACGGACAACCACAACGCGATTTGCCAATTTCTATTTACCCTTCATAAGGACCCTTTTCATCGAATCCGTTCCGACTAAAGTAGGAGAGACAGACACCCGCTAGCCACCTTATGCAACTAGTGCATGTCAGTCGGTGGAACCTGTCTCACGTAAGCGTACGTGTAAGGTCGGTCCGGGCCGCTTCATCCCACAATGCCACCGAAACAAGATACGACTAGTAGCGGCAAGAAGAATTGGCAACATCAACGCCCACAACTGCTTTGTGTTCTACTCGTGCATAGTAACTACGTATAGGCCTGGCTCATGATGCCACTGTTGGGGATCGTAGCAGAATTTTAAAATTTTCCTACGCTCACCAAGATCCATCTATGGAGTATACTAGCAATGAGGGGAAAGGAGTGCATCTACATACCCTTGTAGATCGCGAGCGGAAGCGTTCCAATGAACGAGGTTGATGGAGTCGTACTCGCCGTGATCCAAATCACCGATGACCGAGTGCCGAACGGACGGCACCTCCGCGTTCAACACACGTACGGAGCAGCGACGTCTCCTCCTTCTTGATCCAGCAAGGGGGAAGGAGAGGTTGATGGAGATCCAGTAGCACGACGGCGTGGTGGTGGATGTAGCGGGATCTCGGCAGGGCTTCGCCGAGCTTCTGCGAGACGGAGAGGTGTAGCAAGGGAGGAGGGAGGCACCCAAGGCTGTAGTGCTGCTGCCCTCCCTCCCCCCCTTTATATAGGCCCCCTGGGAGGGGGGGCGCCGGCCAAGATCCATCTGGATGGGGGGCGTCCAGGAGGGAGACTTGCCCCCCAAGGCAAGTAGGGCGCCCCCCCACCCTAGGGTTTCCAACCCTAGGCGCAGGGGGGAGGCCCATGGGGGGCGCCCCAGCCAACTAAGGGCTGGTTCCCTTCCCACTTCAGCCCATGGGGCCCTCCGGGATAGGTGGCCCCACCCGGTGGACCCCCGGGACCCTTCCGGTGGTCCCGGTACAATACCGGTGACCCCCGAAACTTTTCCGGTGGCCGAAACTTGACTTCCTATATATAATTCTTCACCTCCGAACCATTCCGGAACTCCTCGTGACGTCCGGGATCTCATCCGGGACTCCGAACAACTTTCGGGTTTCCGCATACTCATATCTCTACAACCCTAGCGTCACCGAACCTTAAGTGTGTAGACCCTACGGGTTCGGGAGACATGCAGACATGACCTAGACGCCTCTCCGGTCAATAACCAATAGCGGGATCTGGATACCCATGTTGGCTCCCACATGTTCCAAGATGATCTCATCGGATGAACCACGATGTCGAGGATTCAATCAATCCCGTATACAATTCCCTTTGTCAATCGGTATGTTACTTGCCCGAGATTCGATCGTCGGTATCCCAATACCTTGTTCAATCTCGTTATCGGCAAGTCTCTTTACTCGTACCGCAATGCATGATCCCGTGACTAACGCCTTAGTCACATTGAGCTCATTATGATGATGCATTACCGAGTGGGCCCAGAGATACCTCTCCGTCACACGGAGTGACAAATCCCAGTCTCGATCTGTGCCAACCCAACAGACACTTTCGGAGATACCCGTAATGCACCTTTATAGTCACCCAGTTACGTTGTGACGTTTGGCACACCCAAAGTACTCCTACGGTATCCGAGAGTTGCACGATCTCATGGTCTAAGGAAAAGATACTTGACATTGGAAAAGCTCTAGCAAACGAACTACACGGTCTTTGAGCTATGCTTAGGATTGGGTCTTGTCCATCACATCATTCTCCTAATGATGTGATCCCGTTATCAATGACATCCAATGTCCATAGTCAGGAAACCATGACTATCTGTTGATCAACGAGCTAGTCAACTAGAGGCTTACTAGGGACACGTTGTGGTCTATGTATTCACACATGTATTACGATTTCTGGATAATACAATTATAGCATGAACAATAGACAATTACCATGAACAAAGAAATATAATAATAACCATTTATTATTGCCCCTAGGGCATATTTCCAACATCCTATCATCAGTCGGATTTTCTTTCTTCACCGACTGAGATCGGCAAGTGAAGATGTGTTTAAACAACCCCAAGTGTGGGTGGCACCCCAGAAAGTTTTCGCACATCGAAACGAATGCATCGAGATAACAGATGGTGTTGGGAGGAAAATGATGGATCTGAGCACCAAAGAAGTTCAAGAAACCTCGGAAGAACGGGTGAGGGGGCAAAGAGAAACCTCGCTCGACGTGCGTCGTGAGGAGAACGGGCTCGCCCTCGCGCGGCTCGGGCTCGATCGCCCCCTCCGGGAACCTCCAAGATCCCGCCGCAATCAAGCCATCGGCAACGAGATTCTCCAGATCCTCCGCCATGACGGAGGAGCGGATCCAATCCCCGTGGATCCAACCAGGCGGCAGAGCGGACCGCGAGGTCGACCCCTTCGCCGCCTTCTTGCCCTTAGTTGTCGACTTCTTTGCGTGTTCCAGAGTCGTAGTCTTGTCCTTCGCCATTTCCGCGGAGCTCGAGAGGAGTAGGCTGAGGAGCAGGGCGCTGGGGATGACGAGGTGGAGAGGCAGAGGAGAGAGGTGCGAATGGCGAGCACTGTTCCACGCATCGGTAGCAGCGCCTTATATGGCCACACATCCGAGTGACTGACTCGTGGGCCCGTGCAATCCCAGCGCATCCCGCAACAGGCGCCGGCTCGATATGTGGCGAAATAGGCGGTGCGAGGATCGAGGAGTCCCTATCCACCTGCCCCTCTTACCGCGCGGCGCCCCGACCCGCGCGCTTCTCAAAATTTTGAATCCCGTGAAATCCGGGCTCCGGAAAGCAGTCGATCACATCGGAGATATGCAAATCCAATCTACTTGAGGACATACAACATAATTCACTCGGAAATTCCAAAAGCCAGAATCAATCAAGGCGACTGATGAAGGGTTAGAATACCAACATGCTTTCAGGCCCTTGAGGAAATGTCTCCGAGACGTTGAATCGGGTTGGAGTCAACTTCAACCCTTCTTCACTTGGTCCTCAATCCATTCGGGGGCTAATGACAATGACATGTACCTAGGGTAGGGTCTTAGGCCTGACCTAGAGGCCCTACCCAAGGACACTACACAAGAGTCCAAGGCCTATAAAGTTCAACACAAGATATATACCGACTGAAATCCCCATGAAGTGCAATCCATTCGACAGAAGATTCCACTCGGATATCCCAATTCCACTTGACCATCGTTGTTTCACTCGACCGTACAAGAATCCACTCGGAATACAGAATACCTAGAGTCACCCCAGGATGACAACGGTCGGGCATTCACTCCCTCGTCACAAAGACCATTTAATACGGGCGTTACCAGTAATGTTCAGGACTTAAACTCTCATTGAACCCTGGTGTAACTAAGGACAGTGAAGGGTCAGCGCACTCTATATAAGCCACCCCTCCCCTCTTGCACAAGGGTTCGCACCCCCTGTAACTCAACACTCCAATCAATAGAGCTCCCGCAGCACCGAGACGTAGGGCTTTTACCTCCTTCGAGAGGGGCCTGAACTCGTAAATCCGAGTGTACATCTTCACCGTAGCTAGGCCTCCGCCCTCTCCTACGTACCCCCATACTCTACTGCCAGATCCGTTCCCACGACACACGTCTACCATGTCCAACCCGACGGGCCTGCCCACCACAAATTGCACCAAATCCATCTCTCGACCTACTAGGTTCAATTAGCAGCACCAACGAAGGAATCGATCGGGTTCAGTTAGCAGCGAAGGAATCAATCGAGTTCAGTTAGCAGCGAAGGGGTCGATCGATCGGCTTCGGTACGTAGTACTGCGATCGTTCGGTTTCAGTAAGCGAACGCCTCGCTCGGGTTAAGTTAGCGAGCACCTCGCACATGCGCGTATGAGAGAAACGCGAAAACCACACTGCATCGCTCGGCCCCGACCACCCACCGTAACCGGGAACTCCCACAAATTTTGCTCGCCCTCACTTCCACCATGATTTTTTATGTCATGGACGGTCCAAAGAATGTCACACATGTGCGTCTCCGGCCCGCCCAGTACGAAAAGCCCGATTTCTGTCATGATTTTTTGTCATATAGTAGGAGCCCACGACATATAAAACCATGGCAATTATTTGTAAAGTGGCATGATTTTTTATATATTATGACAAAATTAATAAACTTTTTGTGTTTTCAAAACATGGCACTTTCATGAATAAATCATGGCTAAATTTTGATATTGGGTACTATGGCTAGTTGTTTGCTTACTAGCAAACATTTATGTCTGTCTTGTGTGACCAGTAGGTGGCTTAGTGCAAAAGAAATTAGCAACAAAGTGACATGATTTTTGGTCAAGCTGGATACTCATTGGTTAACGAATCTGTGATGTTGCTAACAATTTTCAAACCAATTGACAGCCGGAGGGGTTGTAGTGTGTTCACAGTAAGATCGCTACATGTAAATCTACCATGGCAAAATTTGTTGAACACATGGCATTTTTGTATATAGCATGTAAAAAATAAGAGAAAATGTTCTAAAACCATGGCAATTATCAATAAAGTGACATGGCATTTATGTTCAAGTATCATGGCAAATTTCATAAACTTATTGTGTTCTATAAACATGGCAAAAGTTTGATATTGTTTGCCATGTTTTATAGAAAATTTCAGAAAGTTTGTTTTCCTCAATACATGATAAATTTGCCAAAGTTCTATCGTGCTTTGGATTTTAAGTTATAGTCCATGGGGAAAATAACAGAAAAATCTCTAAAAAAACATGGCAATTATTTTGTAAAGGGACATGGCATACTTTATTTAAATATCAATGCAAAATTCATATAATTTTTGTACTCAAAACATGGCATTCTTTTCCTCGAAAACATGGAAAAGTTTATGTTGTTTGCCATGTTTTATAGACAATCGCCAAAGTGTTGCCATCTTCTCTACAAAACATGGCATTTTTCTAAAATTGTCCTGGCCCATTAGATATTTAACATAAATTGTTTTGAAAATCATGGCAATTTTTTTGTAATCATCATGGCCAATTTATTGTATTGACCATGGCCATTTTATTGTAGTAACCACGACAAATTTACTGTATTGACCTTTTGCATTTTTTTCTACATATGGCTTCAATGGCAAGTTTACTTTTTTTTTATCTCGCAAGTCAGCCAATTTTATAACTTTTTATAACGTTGATGGGGCCAATTTTTTTAAAAAAATATTTCTGTCCATACACCAATTTTCTGAATTTCTTTTTCATATATACCACCTCTTTTTGGTAGCACGGCAAGTTTTAGAAAGTCCCATAATGTTCACATGGAAATTCATAAATATTTGTTTTTGAAATCTATATCCACAACATGGCAATTTTTATTTGAAGAGCATGTTAATTTTATTATAAAAAACATGGCATTTTTATCTATCACGGTGAATTTCTTTTTAATGGCATGACAAATTTAATATATGGATCATGGAAAAAATTGTTATGACAAAGAAAATAAAGAGCATGTCAATTTTAATTTTGGATAATGGCATTTTTATTATCTTGCAAAAAGAAAGTCTGAATTTTCCATAGAAGCTGGCTCAAAATATTTGATCTTAGGTGCATTTTCCTCTGGAATATTATTGTTCGGTGCGACCGAACTACTACCGGCAAATTAATGTTGTTTTTGAATATTTTCAAATTTGAAACATTCTTATCATATAACTACAAACTTGTTCCCACTGCAACTAAATTTTTATTGTCATCACAACTCAAATTATAGAACCACGGCAATTCAAATCAACTGTCTTTTTCTTTTCTTTTTTTAGTGGACCATGGCAATCAATACGCGAATCTGCCATGTATGATTTTATTTGGCGGTATTTTTAGTTAAAATACTGCTTTTGTTCAAATGATAACTAGCAGCCTTTGCTATACATGCATATTTTTCTTGTGCTTTTAGTTTTTATATATGGAATCCTGGAGATATCGTAGTTTATAGATTTTTTTTCTCAATTTTTAGCATGTCAAGTTCTTTTTTTGATTTTCTGAAAAACAAAAATTGGATGTACAATACCTGATCAACTTGAACATGATGGCATTTTTTTATGTACATCATGACATTTTTGTGTGTGTTTAACTATTTAATAAAATGAGGTCCAAACACCAGATTTTAAATTTTGTTACGGGAGAATGAGCTTCTTTTAGCCCAACTGTTTGACTCAGAGATGTACTCTTCGCACTGAACGCGCATCGCCGGAAATCCTGAAATAAATCCGATCACCGGGACTTGAACCTTGTTGGGCTTGGATACCACCGTCTACGTAAGCATTCAATCACAGATTGGTTCGCAACGATTACTTTTGTCATAGGGGAGGGGTTCACTGAGAGGGATTTCCTCTCGCAATCGATTTCGTCCGCTCGTCCCTTGATAGCCCCTGACGAACGGATCCTTCGCCCAGGCAACTCCCGTAGCTGCAGCTATTGGGGTACAAAGAAGAAAAGGAAGGCGTCCACCCTCAGACAAGCGGGGTCCCCACTCCCCAGACCAGATCCGTTTCACTCCCCAGGCCATTAGCAAACGGGAAAATCACAGTCCATCGCATCAACGACGCACGGAACACAGCAGCACACGCGCCTGACACCCACACGGAGCGCCGAGCGAATAAGCCAATGGCGAGGGGGCAGAGAGAGCGAGATGGGGAGTGAGAAAGCGACGCACGCGCCAACCACAGCCGCGCAAACGCAAGAAGAGAGGAAGGGCCGAGCCGAGCCCCGGGGCCGGAATCCCGTCCCCCGCCCCACCCGTACCCGCACGCATCCATCGATCCATCCTCTCTTTTGGATAGCGTCAAACCTTTGCTCGCTGCCGAAAATAGTCGGCGTCGCCCTGCTCGAAATGGCGACGGGTAGGTCTGGTCCTCCTCCCTCCCCTCCCTCGTCTCAGTCCTGCACCGCTGCACGCCTCTGCCCCTCCCCTCCCCTCCCCGCCCGCAGCGCAGGCAGCCGCACAGGCTCAAGCGCAGCGCAGCCCAGCCAGGGAAGGAAAAACATAGCTCAGGTGCCCGTGGCTGCGGACGGGCCCTACCGCCGCCGTACCTCTGCTTGTTTAAAGCCCCCATTGGCTGCCGCCTTTTTCTTGTTAAGTCGTTTCTTAACACGCTTTAAAGCCCCCCTCCCTAGTGGCGCTTCTTTTTTCCTCCACTTCACTCTACTGTGTTATATAGATTTCGGCGGTGCGGTGGCTATTTTGATTTTGTTCGTCGCTGCTGATGTTACTCAGAAACTCCAAATTTAAAATGACCGCGGCACATCCCACTCGTTGCCAGCGTAATACTACTACAGAAACAATTCTCTACGTGCACAACACAAGTGGGAGCTAGTTTTGCGAGGGAAAACTGATCGAGAATTCAGCGCCACTTGCAGCGGCGGCACCGTTGCTTCTTGCGATCCTCACCGTCACCCTCATCACCCGCCACCGTCTTGTCTTATTTCTGCTCCGTTTCATAATGATTCGGTTCAGTCAATCAAAAGCAAAAGGATAACCCCTGTTGTAATTCCACCAATCAAAACACACCCAAGCTCAGCTCAGTTCAGTTGAGCCGACATGGTGCAGGCAGCGTCAACCGAGGGGCCATTCCGGTAAACACGCACCTGCAAGCGAAAGCATCGGCGCACCGGCATCTCTCTCTCTCTCTCTCTCCCTCACTGTGGGCGTGGGGGCACGCTGGTCATTTCCGGCTCCCGTGCGAGCGAGCGAGCATGGCCCCGACCCGAGGGCGCTCACTCCCACACCCACACACGCGCATATAAAATTTGCTCCACGCACACACAATCACAGAGCCCCCCAATCCCTCCGTGGATTAAACTAGTTCCGCAAAAGCAGAGAAGCCACCGCCTCCCTCCTTGGTTTTGCTGCTCGATCTCCTCTCTCTCTTTTTTCTTCTCTCTCCCCCTCCCTCCCTCCATCGCTCGCCGTAAAGAAGCCATAGGCAGGCGGATAGGAGAGGAGCGAGTAGCGTAGCAGCTCGTCAGGGTGCGGAGGAGATCGAGTGGAGGGGAAAGAGAAAAAAGAGAGCAATCGAGTGTTTCTGCTCCCCGGCTGGAAAGTATCCCATCTTTTCTTTTCCCTGGGGAAGCTGAATTGGTCGATTGATTCGCGTGCTGTGTGTGCGTGCGCGGTCATGGCGACGAGGCGGAGCTAGCCAGTGGAGGAGTCACGCTTCTTCTTGATTTCTTCGGCGCCGAGGGGAGAATTATTGGTGTTTGGGAGGTAGGAGGGGTCCGGGAGCAAGCTAGCTGATGTACGGCTCGCCGGCGTCCAAGGATCTGAACCAGCCGCCGCCGCCGATGAACTCCTCCGGCCTCCTCAGGTACAGATCGGCGCCCAGCACGCTGCTCGGCGAGGTCTGCGAGGAGTTCCTCCAGCCCGGCCCCCGCGCCGCCAGCCCCGACGCCGCCGCCGCCGACAACGTCTTCTCCCGCTTCCTGGCCGACCACCAGATCCGAGACACCAAGCCGCCGCCGCCGCCGCCCGTCGCCCCCGGGGCCCACTTCCCTGATGACTCCGCCATGGCGTCCCAGCAGCACCAGCAGCAGATGATGTTCCACTCCCAGCAACAGCACCAGCAGCAGATGCCCCCCGTCGGCGTCGAGGGGCTCTACCGCACCGTCAGCTCCGCCGGGATGGACTCGGCCGCGGCGGCCACCGCCGGCGGCGCCAGCAGCCTACTCCGGCAGAGCAGCTCCCCCGCCGGCTTCCTCAATCATTTGAACATGGACAACGGTCAGTACCACTCCTACTCCCCTCCTTCCTTCCTTAATTCGGCCTTCTTTTGGTACTACCCGCGGTTCCATAGTTCCTACTAGCCGCAATTATTACAGCCCGCTCTTGGCCAGTTCTTGTTGGGAGCATTTCCATTTCGGGAACTAAATCCCGCCTCCTCCCGCCGCTCAATTCAGGGTACGAGAGCATGCTGAGGCAAGGCATGGGCGTCGGCTTCCGGAACGGCGCCGCCAACGCCGCCGCCGCGGCCGTGGACTCCTCCGGCGGCGGGGGCGGCAGGCTCAAGGGCCAGCTCAGCTTCTCGTCGCGGCAGGGGTCGCTCATGTCCCAGATCTCGGAGATGGGCAGCGAGGATCTCGGCGGCAGCAGCCCCGAGGGCGCCGGAGGCAGCCGCGGCTACATCCCCGGCTACCCGATGAGCTCGGGGTGGGAGGAGTCGTCGCTCATGTCGGAGAACATGTCCGGGATGAAGCGCCCACGGGACTCCTCAGAGCCTGCTGCCCAGGTGCGTCCACACTTACACTAGCATTTCATTCCTTGTGGTGAGCACCGAACTGACGGGGTTTGGTCTCGCCGGTGCAGAACGGGCTGGCGCACCAGTTCAGCCTTCCCAAGACCTCGTCGGAGATGGCCGCCATCGAGAAGTTCCTCCAGTTCCAGGACGCCGTGCCCTGCAAGATCCGGGCCAAGCGCGGGTGCGCCACGCACCCCCGCAGCATTGCCGAGCGGGTAAGTAAATCCACGCTGCTCCACCGCACGATTGCCAGTATTGTTTGCACACACACGATTGCTGATCTTTCTAGATCAAGCTGATCAAGAGGCTGATGTGCTGCTGATCTTTGCCCAGGTGAGGAGGACAAGAATCAGCGAGCGAATCAGGAAGCTGCAAGAACTCGTCCCAAACATGGACAAGGTACACACTCTCGGCAGGCACCCCCACCACTCTGTAGCCTGTACCAATAGGAGATAGAACAGTGTATGCTTACCAAATGTGCTATGCAAGGACCACACCCAAAACTAACTTGTCCGAGACCTGCAACTCCATATTTCTCTGCAGCAAACCAACACGGCTGACATGTTGGATCTGGCTGTCGACTACATCAAGGAGCTCCAGGAGCAGGTCAAGGTATGCAAATTATCCTCCCAATTACCATAAACATTTTTTCAGAGAGAGGGGTAAAATAAACCAACGTCTAGTTTAATTTGTGGGTGGGTCAACCTTTCCTGGCCAGTGAGGTCTAAATCAGGAAGCCGCTTTTGCCCGCCCTGTGGCTGAGGGCGAAGGGCAAACCTTCTAATGATCTTATCTGAATTACTACTAGTACATATGATCCAGAAACCGAGCTTTGACAGTTACTCGTCACAATCTCTTTTGCATTGAAGGTGATCAACGAGAGCCGCGCCAACTGCACCTGCTCGGCGAGCAAGCATCAGCAGTACTCTGGTTGAGAGAAGAAGCTCATCTCTAGAAGAAGCTCCACTGTACAAGACCTGGAGAATTTAGAAACAAGATTATTTGGGGGAAGTGTAATGCATGGTAGTAGCTTTTCGTTTTCTTTGCGGTTTGGGTATAAGCAAGCAGAGGCAGGAGGGTGCGCAATGGAGCAGTGGCATCATCAAGGATTCAAGGAAGCAAAGGGTGGAGAAGGGAGCAAGGGGAAGGAAGATGGAGGCCGGAGAAAGAATTGTACAGTATAGTTTTTGCTGTAACTTCGCTATATCTGGTGCATTCCCATAGAAAGTTACTGCCATTGTTGTCAGCACTGCTGCAGGGAGCTCTAGGCTGCCGTAGCCTCTCTCTCTCTCATTTAACACCATCACTACTCACGCGGTCACAGTCCAAAAACCAATAAAATATCGCACCGGCTTTGCTTCTGTGTCTTGCTTTGCGGGCAAGCCCGTTCCTGGCAGCAATTTTGCGCTGTTTAATTTTGTGCTTGACGATCAAATCAGATGTGTTCAATTCTGCTTGCCCAATATAGTCTGGGCTTGAAAGTGAAAGGCCGGGGCGAGTCGGCATAAAGGTTGGCCGGTGAGTTCACGGCACGACGAAGGAGGTCCGGTCCAATGAACGGCTGAGAATGCGTGGCTACTTTACCGCCAGGGGTCGCTGTCTCTCCATCATCATCATCATCATCGGCTCCAAAATATAGTCCCATGTCCATCTCAATTCACGGCCAGAAAACTATGGGCGCAATGGGAGCCGCGCAAACTCCGAGCATTTGGGGCTGTGGTTGGTTTTCGGCCCCTTTTGGCCCATGCTTCTTCGATCCTTCTGGTAGTGTTGGTTATTAGGGGCGGGGAAAAGTTGACGCATGGGGTGCCTATCGTGAAAGCAGCACGAAATCTTTGTTTTATCTGAAAGAAAAAAAAGACGGGGATGGCTGGGGAAAAGATGTGGTGGTCAGGGAAAGAGCTGCGCCGGGCCGGAGAGAAATGCTCTGCCCGCCCGCTCGTGAATGAAACCAAACCAACGGTGGGTATTCAATAGTGCCAAGCGACTGCCGAATACGATTGTTCGGACTTTTTTGTTTTAAGAATTTTTCTGTACATGTTCTTTTTGCAGCAATTTTTTTACATGTTCTGTTTACTGCAATTTTCTGTTGCTTTTAAGTATGGAGTCCATGTTGGATTTATCGTTGTGCGCTTGAGAAAACATAAGCTAGGCGTATAAGACCGGGGAGTATGGATAAAACATGCCTTTACGCGTAGTTACTTTGTGGATCAACACACGCGCGACGCGAGACATGTGCGTGTACTGGCGCGAAAACGGGCTCCAAAGAGTGCGGTCCCCCGCCCCATTTTGCCCACGCCCTCGCGTCCGTGCGGTGCACGACGCCGATCGATCGGCAGCGGAGAGCGCCCGTGAGAGGATGTGTGCGTAGTAACGTGGGTCCATACCTGTTCTGTTCCGTTCCGTTCCGTGAAAGGGACGCGTCTCTGCCCCGCCCCCGCCGCAGTCGCAGGCGTGAATGCATGGAAGAACGGAACGGAAGCCTTCCTTCCTTGGGAGGAAATGCGTGCGGCGGAGTGCCGTTTGGACGGCGCTGTCGCGGCAAACTTTTGTCCTGTCTTTTGCTGCCCGTCACGCTTCACACCCGGCAACGTTATCGTCGAGACCTTCCGACCTTTTCCGTTACAAAAAGAAGAATATCGCTGTGCGAGAGCTATACGCACACCCCGGCGAATATGAGCTGCAGTACAGTATTTTTCTTTCTTGCACATAAAAGACGAGCCATTGCACCGATGATCACTACTCCGAGACAACAGTAAAAGTGCGACTACGGTGTAATCTGGCCCGTCTAGAGGATGGGTAGGCGTGCCGCAACGGTGGTGGAAGATAAAAAGGGTGAAGCTGATCGAGTGCTGTGATCGATCACCAACATATTTCTCCCGGGCGGCCTTTCCCGCATTTCGTCCGGTCTTTTCCACTCCTGTCCAGCGAGCACTGTACTGCACTGCACTGGCCTCCGTGTTACGTGCGTCCCAGCTCGATGCACCTGGACTGGACTCATTGCTTCCTTGGTTCGATCAGGAGCCATCCCATCATTGGGTTGCCGACTTGTCCAACGTACGTAAACACTGCCATCTGCGTAATCCACCCATCCCCGTCTAGGTAGTTAGGGCTGGGTTTGAAAAGTCGTACGCTTATGATATGAAAACGAGACTACTGTGGCTAGTATGTAGCCGCTTCAGAGTCAGATGTCAACCCTATAAATATAACCTCCTGCCCGGTCAAGTCAACCCGGGCGACATTTGAGTAATATTTGACAATGAAAGTTTCCTGCACCATATGGCTAACTAATTTGCTCAGCTGGCTGCAGCTTGCAAGTCAACTGCATCGCCATTTCACAAGCAGAATGAGTGAGAACAGAATGAGCACGAGGAGGACGCCAAGTACTTGGTTCAGCATGCTAATTCCACGTACTCTTTCACTGCTACCTATTGGCAATTCGTACTAAAAATACAAAAGTCATAAGATTCATGTTTTTTCTTTCACGGTTACCAAGGCATGATTCCGGGCGGGCGGGCCAATCAGCACGACCGACCGACAACATGAGTCGTGACGCAGCATGCAGCCGTGGGCGCGCACCGGGCTTGAGGAGAAGGGCAGCGGGTGGTATTATGTCAGGGCCGGAGACACAATTCTCAGCCACAGGCTCTCAAAGGTACTGTACGAGCCGCAAGCAGCACCAACGGCTCGGCCGGCTCGCCTTCGCCTCTCATTTCGTCGCTCCAAAGAAGCACGACAAGGCGGTATCGGTGTCAGGCACAGTGCACTCACGTTGTAGTTGTGCGTGCCGAACCTACGTACGTTTCGTTTCGCCCGGAGAAACAGCATACCACACGGACGATATATACAGTAGATACGTAGATACCGGGCTGTGTTCGTTCCATTACCGAAAGGAAAAGGAAAAAGATACCACTGCCTATCTGTGTCGTCTCGTCGCCTCGTACTACCAGCGTACGAGCGCGTGGTGCCTTTCCGTGTCACCGAGGGGACAATGATGCGTGCACAGGCGCACTCGGCCGGCCGGATCACGGAACAGTGCGGTTGTTGCACGCATACGCATTCTCGCCCCTCTCGCGGGGGAGTGAGGGAGGCCGATGATGGCCACGGCGAAAGTGCACCACCCCACGCCCGCGCGCGAGCCAGTGTGCCGCGGTGGAGTCGATCGGCAATGGAGTAGTCCCTGCATAGCTGCACTGCGCCTCCCACTGCGCGGAGAAAAGCTTGGCGATCGTGCGGCTTTTGCCATAAACCGCGTGGTGCAGTAGTCCTACGATTCTTCTCTTTTAGTAATGGCTACGTACGTCCTGCGTGCATTGGGCCTCCCCCTAGCTAGAGACTCTACGCCGGTCCGTACGTAGGTGGCCCGGCACCGTCGTGAGATGGTACAGTGATCGCTGTGACAGGCTCCGGATCAGGACCACGCATGGGCATATGCGGGTGCAGGCGAGGCTGTGCGTGTGTGGACTGTTCCAGAGCCGGAGGCGGGCTGCAGCGATTGGAGGTGGGGAGCGTTTGAATGCTGCTTTGGAACGGTGTCGTTGGTCGGCAGGAGGTGGCTGCGTCCGCGTGAGCTGAACCTGCGCCTGCGGCAGCCGAATTCATTCATTAACGTGAGGCGCCCCGGTTTTGGTTTGGTTGCCGTCCGCGGGATTGACGCATGATGACCTTGTTTCTCACAGAGCTGGACGAAGTGCTGATGGTCCGTTCGCTTTCGACTCGTGGCTGTCACGTCTCGTGCTCTTGTACCCGTCAACCGTCGCGCGTAATAAACTTTTCATTCTTCATTCATAGCCGTTTTTGTCACGACGGGTCCGTAAGGTGTTTGACAAAACGCTTGCAAGGTATGTATTGCTTCAACTTCACATTTTTGCATGAATTTGGTGCATGTTTGTGGTTTTTATAGCCTAGTTTAAATTGAACATTGTAGATGAGTTTGCCATATGATTCTTCCGAAGAAGAATTTGATATTGAAGAAGAGGAGGATCTTGCAATGATCCTAGTTATGCACATCAATAAAAAACCCAAGCACGGTGGTTCGGTTATGGGTCGGCAGAAAATTTGGAGGGATAGGATCGATGCCCGCAACAGATTGATGAGGCACTATTTTGCGGATAATCCCGTGTACCTCGAGTCGTACTTTCGGCGCCGGTTTAGAATGAGCACCGAGTTGTTCAGGCGCATTGCAGAGAAACTAGCGAGCCATGACCGGTTTTTCAGCAAAGGAGAAATGCCGCCGGAGAGCTCGGGCATAGCACCTTTCAGAAGGTGACAACCGCTTTGTGTATGTTGGCATACGGTATTCCCGCTGATCTAGTTGATGACCACTTGGCCATGGGTGAGAGTCAAACCATCATGTGTGTCAAGTGCTTCGCAGTCGGAATTGTGCAAGTGTTTGGCCAGGAGTATTTGAGATCTCTCAATGCTAAAGGCAGCGCAAGGCTATTGGAGATGAACAAAGTTCGCGGCTTCCCATGTATGCTTGGCTCGATAGATTGCATGCATTGGAGTTGGAAGAATTATCCTAAGGCATGGCATGGCCAATTCCACGGCCAAAAAGGGTTCCACTATAATCCTTGAAGTGGTGGCCAATCAAGAGACTTGGATTTGGCATGCTTTTGTTGGAATGCCTGGATCTTTGAATGACATCAACATTGTTAATCGGTCACCACTAATGAACAAGATTGCAAATGATGAACTACCACCGGTGCAGTTTGTAGCAAATGGCCATACATACAACTATGGCTACTATCTTGCGGATGGCATCTACCCAAAGTGACAAACATTTGTGAAGCCGTTGAAAAAACCGGAAGGTAAGAAAAATCTTGATTTCCACAATGCTCAGGCGGCGCCTAGAAAAGATGTGGAGAGAGCTTTTGGGATTTTGCTAGCCCAATTTGCTATTGTGAGAGGACGGGCTAGATTTTGGGATCAAAAGATGCTTTGGTACATCATGCACGCTTGTGTGATCATGCACAACATGATTACCAAGAATGAGCGTGGCCAAGATTTAGACTATTCTCAGTATGAGCTCTCGGGACATCCTGTGCGAGTGCAGCGGAGGGCTGCCAGGGTGGCCCGTTTTGTTGCCACCTATCATGCCATTTGACGTGCCGAAACGCATGATGATCTTCAGAAGGATCTCATCGACAAGTGGTGGGCATGAAATGGCCGACAAAGAGCATCATGATTTGTGTGTTTGATGTTGTATTGTTGAACTATTTGTTCTGTTGCAAGGTAAATTATTTGTTTGAGTTGTAATAAAATTGAACTATTTATTGTTGATTTATTTTGTTTGTATTTGATCTTCTTGGTTGTGTTTGGAGTGCATATGCTGCTTGTGCGAGAGCGCGTGTGCAGTTTTTTTGCAGCGGCTGCTGGAGCGGCTCGCGCGCGGTAAACTTTGCAGCGGTCGCTGGAGCAAGCGCTCCGCGCTGCGCAAAATCTCGCGAACAGCGCGCTGCAAACACTTTTTTAGCGCGCCACGCGTTGCGCGGCTGTTGGAGATGCTCTTAGGCCAACTCCAACGCGCGACCTCAAACGGACGTGTTTCGTCGGTCTTTTGTCTGCTTGGGAGTGGCAATGAGGTCCTGTGCGTCCGGATTTATGGATGCGCCGGTGCGCCCAACGCGCGGCCGCGGCCGCATCTCATCCGCTGTGCATGCAAAATAAAAAAGAACATGGGGTGTAGCTAAATGGCCATAGTTCACGTCAGTGGCCGCGTTCTCATCAGTTCATGCCGGCCGACTACAAAGCCAGCGTCCTACAAAATGGTCACCCAAATTTCATGCCGGCAACAAAGCCAGCGGCTGGCATATCAGCCAGCCTTCAAAATGGACAAGTTTTTGGGGCCGGCAACAAAGCCAGTGGCCGGCACAGCAGCCAGCGTTCAAAATGGACATGTTTTTGGGGCCGGCAACAAAGCCAGCGGCCGGCACAGCAGCCAACCATCAAAATGGACATCCATTGTGGCTGTGGTCTCACCTAGTTCAGGCCGTCGCGAGCGAACATCTCCTTCTGCCGGTTCACGAACCAAGCCCTCCTCTCCGATGACATGTTGTTCTTGTCGACACTCATGAACGCGAGTGCCACCTCCTTGGCCTTGGTCTCAGGATTGGTGGCCTCGATCTCAAGCTTCTTGAGTTGAGCGGCCTCCTCGATGTCAAGCTTCCTCTTTTTCACGGTCTCCTCCATGTCAAGCTTCTTTGTTTGAAGATCTAGGTATATCTTCATTTGCTCCTCCTTCGTTTTGGTTCTCCTCTCTTCCTGCACTTCCTTTTGGCTCATCATGTTCTCCAAAGTTCCTTGCAAAGCTATGGAGGATGCATCACGCTTCTTGTCAGTCTTCGAGCTTGTCTCGCCCCTCAACCTCTTGAGCATGTCTCCCTCATCAGCCACGGCCGCCTTCCCTCCTTTCTTATTATGAGTGGCATATTGGTCTTTGAACTTGGGGCAATCTTTGATGAGCATCCTACAATATGTGAGAGTAAACGGCTTGTTCTTGTGCCGGGCCTTGAAGGCCTCCAAAGATTGGAATGCCTACACAATCAAAGATGTGGCTACAATTGTAACATAAAATGACACAAAAATGCATGAAACATAAATGACATGCCAACATGAATGGACACATGATGAAAAAATGAGAGGTTCATACCAAGTCACCCAAGCCTAGGCCGCTTACGGGACGGGCTTGAACGCTCTCAAGCGCGGCACAATATTTGTTGCACTCTTGTTGGATGAACCCCCATCTCTTTTGGATTGAGTTGATGTCGCGTGTGCTCGTAAATTTGTAGGGGGAAAACTTCCTGCTCTCATGAAAGTTCTTGTGAACTCTTGTCCAAAAGACAGATCCTTTTTGCTCGGCACCTTTCATGGGATCTTGGCCTATATCCATCCAACTCTCGCAAATCAAAGTGTCCTCATCTTGGGTGTACAGTCCTGTGCGAATGCTTTGCCTCCTCTTTTGTGCCTCGGCCCTTTGGGTGAGGTCATCGGTAAACACCAATGGCTCGGCCGAAATGTCGAGCTCTTCTTCCTCATCTTCACAATACAATTCATCATCTTTATGCCAAGATTTGCCATGGTCGTCCTCATCTCCATCATGGCCGGCGAAATGAGTGTCTTCATACTGGCCATGGCCATCTTGGCTTTGGGTGGCGTCGGGATCAAAAGCTTGGGCCTAGCCCTCGACGTGGAAGGCCTCACCATGGCCATCGAAGATGACATTCTCCATGAATGCCGAGTACTCAGGGTCATCAGCCGTGGGCGTCGGCATTGGCATTTCGTCGAACAACTTGCGGGCGCCGGCCATGTTCGCCTAAGCGAACGAGCGGGTCTGCTTCCTTTGCGTCTCGTCGAACGGCTGGCCAGCGCAGCTGTACCCCGGCGTGACGTTGAGGTCGATGACGCCCGCGGGAGTGGCCAGAGAGACCATGCTGCAGTCCGGCAAGGTGGAGAACCGTTTCTACCCATGGCCGTGGAGGGGCGGCGCACGATGCGTCTCGAGCGTGACGGACGAGCTCGAGGAACGGTGCTACGAAGGACGAGCGGCCAATGAGCGTGTGCTGGCCGCGGCCATGGCAGCGACCGACAGGATGGCCGGTGGGGGTCGGCACAACCCTAACATGAGGAGGGTGTGCGCCTTGGAAACGATGGACTCCTTGTCATTGACATCCGCCTGGTGCTGCGCAGCGTGCATCATGGCTGTCTCGGCGGAGTAGCTGGTAGCGGCCTTCCTCTCCTTGTCCTTCGCCCGCCGGTTCCTCCTCATGGCTGATTCGGCGTTGAGCTTGGCGACCTCTGCCGGCGTGAGCTCCGACCGCGGCTTCTTGGTACCCTTCTTCTTCGCCGTGGGCCGCGTGGCCTTGGCCGGGTCGGCGGGATTCATCGGGTCGCCGGCCATGGTGGAGAGGGAGAGGTGGGAGAGGGCGCCGGAGAGTTTTGGGCAAAGTGGAGGGAAAGCGTGGGCGGTCGTGTCCCCGACATGTGGGTAGGGAAGGACAAGGGCGCACGTCCCGCACGTCCGTGCGCTATCTGCGGCCGCAATCACGTCCCAACTTTGGGTCAAGAATGGGTCGAAAGTGGACAAAAAAGGGTGGCGGTCCGTTTGCGGCCGCGCATTGGGCGGCATGTTCTATCCGTTTAGCCCCAAACGGACGCGGACAGACCATTTGGTGTCGCGCGTTGGAGTTGGCCTTATCTTCCGTCTAGAGATGATTTTTTAGGGAACGTCGAAACTTTATTGATTACTTAGATAATATTACAAAGAGTCTCCCGGATACAATCCACAGCAGAATCAAAACGCTAAGACGGATAGGTGACCTGGCTAACAAATGAGACGCTATGTTCAAATGCCAGCGAACGTGTTTGAAGATCACCGAATCGAAGAAGCTTGTGACATACTTGATACCAGCCACAACCGGAGCCAATAGAAGATCGACCATGGACAGAAGAATTCAGCCTTTGCATCAGCGGCAAGCAATTAGAGGCGAAGATAACATCAGAAAAATGCCCATCACATGCCAAGTAAACTGCTCTCTGGAGAGGAAGAGCTTCTGCCATCTCAGGCTCCACAATACCGAAATTTGGTTCACTGCATGCGGCCACACAATGCCCCTCATGGTCCCTTGCAACGACCCTGACACCTGATCCATCAATATCCAAAAAAACTACAACATCTGAGTTGATGAAAATGGTACTTGACAGTGGTGGTGACCACTCGGAGTTGGAGGCATTGGTCTCACACCTGCGCACAACAATAGGACTGTCTAAATGTTGCAATATCATAGAAACCTAACTTTGATCTTCTTAGGGAATCTCCAACGCCGACCCGAAACCTCCCGTAACCATCCGGACCATGGAAGCCATCCAATGCCAACCTGTATTGGTCTGTGGGGCGGTATGGACGTGATTTCTCCCGCAAACTAGAGACAAAAGTGGGGAAGGTTTGCGGGAGTCCGGACCGATCCCAAGCCCGCTTCTGACAACCCTGGCCCACCAAAAACTCCTCCCCTGTCGTGGTTTTGTCACGACAGATGTCCTCATGAAAGGAGTAAGTTTGGAGGCCATCGCAACTAGGAGGTTGCTTGAGAGGGGTTGATCGGGATACAAAGGACACGGTTTACCCAGGTTCGGCCCCTCACGGCGGAGGTAAAGACCTACTTCCTGCTTGGTTGATATTGCTTGAGATCTCGATTAAAAGGATGCAGATTCGCTAATCTAGCTCTCGATGGTCGCCACCTTTTCTTTCATACCCAGGGACCCCCCTTTATATAATAGGCCGAGTCCCGGGTTCACAACAGAGTCCGGGTCGTACTACGACGCATATCCTATTCTACTTGTCTCCCAGATAAGAAGTCCTCATCTTCGGGCCTTCATCAAGTCGGCCCATGTAGTGTCATCATGAGCTGGCCTTCTACCTAGTCTTTTGGGCCTCCGCCGCATGATAACCCGCCAGGTTGAAGTGACCCACGAGCTGATGCACTCGGGGCCGGGTCATTTCTCCTGCCGGGTCATAATGCTGGGAAATGTCCCCAACATTAGCCCCTAATTTAGCTTGGATTTATCCATGCTAAATTATACATCTTTGCATATACTTTAGCCAGGTCAAATGATTAACCGACTTGTAATATCTTCACACTTAACATTGGTTGCTTTTCCTCATACCATGACGTCACTTCCCCCCTTTCTGAAATTTGCATATGACGTCACAAAGGATCTTCGAGTGGATTCGACAGGCACAAAAATCAAGGCACCTTTCCATCTAAAATTTACTGCGCCGCCTGGGGTCTCGCCCATGCGTAACCTGCCTATAAATATGCACGAGGGCCCCAGGATTCATTTTTACCTTTCCTTCTCTTCCATCGTGTTCCTCCTCTCACTGCGTCAACGCCGTGCCCTTTTGAGCTCGCCGCCCTCACCGAATCAGCGACCACTTCTCGAGTTCGTCCTCACCGGATCTCTATTGGGGGAAAACGCGGCCGCGCCATCAACCGCGTTCAACCTTTTCTTCCTGTGCAGATCTCTAAGTACTCTAGCACCATTTCCTCGCCGTAGTTCATACCGTGTTCATCGGAGTTCTTCGTAGCGCCTTCATAGTTCATCATTGTAGATCCAATAGCAGTTCGATAGCATTGCCCTTGCTTTTATATTGAATGATCCTATCGTAAGCTAGATCCCTTTTTACATAAAGTTTAGCGAGTACCAATCTCTTTCGCCGTATACTATGACTTCACCATAGTTAGGTTTATTTATTTTTGTTTTTTCCAATATTTTGCATATCTTCAATCGTAATGCCCCTTGCATGTTTCCTATTTTGAATGCTTCAATCAGATATCACTATCTCCCTTTCAGACTTACAAAATTGTATTAGTGTCCTTAGTCCGGCTCGTCGGTAGCCGGCTTATAGGCCCACAGTTCATTGAAACTTCTAGGCTGCCTCATGTCGGCTCAATATTTAGCCGGCTTGTAAATTCAGTTGCTTTCAATCTTGTGATCCTGTGCTGTCAAGTGTTAAAATCTTGAACATTCTCATGATTTACCGGCTCTTACTTTGATCTAAATATTTTGTAGCTGATCTTGGTTGTTTCCATCGCGATGCCTCCAAGAACCAAGAAGGCTATTGACTGGGCTTGGTCGACCGTATCCGAGCTCATGCTGCATGACTTAGTAGGTCAAGGACTACTGCCGGCTCAAGAGGAGATCCAATGGAGAGCACCAGAAGAAGAGACTCACCCTCAACCTCAACAGGGTGAAGTTATAGTTTTTGTAGACCATCTGCACAGGGGCTTTCGACCTCCCAGGTCAAAGTTCTTTCAAGATCTTCTACACTTCTTCAACCTTAGACCTCAAGATCTTGGTCCCAATTCTATCACCAACTTGTGTTAGTTTCAAATTTTTTGCGAGGTATATCTCCAAATAGCGCCAACCATCAGCTTTCCAAGAATTCTTTTATATCAACCATCAGACAGAGTTCAAGAATAGCCCCAGTATTGAACTGGGAGGGATTTCTATTCAAAGGAGGAAAACTGCAATTTTCCCGATGCCAAACTTGCAAGCCATTGCAAAGGATGGCAAAGAACTTGGTTTTACTGTAAGAACACTGGCCCGGCTAATGAGAATCATCTGCCGAGTTATCCATTGGAACGGCTCAATGCCACCGCCGCTTTTCCGGGTTGGGACTCCCAGGAAGAAAGGGAGAAACTAAAACCCTTGTACTCAAGAATAAATGCTTTGACTGCTCATGGCCTTACCGGGGTTGACTTGACCCGATGTTGGATAACTTGGAGGATACAACCCCTTGCACTAAGTGGATGCTTGATGTGTGATTATACCGGCGAGCCAGAAGATGTCCAACACTTTAGCCCAGCCGACTTGTCAGAGGAGGAAATCAATAAGGCCACCAAAAAACTACTGGGTGAGCCTAAGGACAAATGCAATCTTATCGGGCTCCCCCCTTCTATATAGAGAACCCGGTTCCACTAGTAAGTCATCTACATCTCTCACCAAGTGTATTTTTTAAACTTTTTCCTTTTCTTTACTTGAAAACGCCGGCTCATGATCTGTCAGGCAAATGATAATTGGTGGACAACTGGACCTCGAGCTCATGCCCCTCCTCGAGTTGATCATGAAGAAGACAAACTCGCCAATGAGGAAGGGCCGGAAGATGATGACGAGTCAGAGGTAGAGCTTGACTCACTTGGTCGTTTATTTATTGAACTTGCTGACGCCTCTGACGGTGTCATGGACTAGGGGGTACTCACCATGTCGTCTCCCGACCAGTGGGTCGGGCCGAGGACCCCCATGGCGGTTCACTCCATGGGCCACTTTGGGCAGCCCATGTCGTATACAAGGAGGTTTCCACAAGACTTGGCGCACAAACCGATGACTCTTCTCTAAACCCTAGGCTTCCGGTACATTATATAAATAGAGGCTAGGCTAGTCAATAGATGATCTGATATTCATTAGAACAATCTCATGGTAGATACATGAATTCTGTACTACACCCATATGTAGTGACCAGACCTCAAACAGTCTGATCTCTGTGCATCAGTGTCATCCCTGGATCGGTAATGCTGACACGCACAGTACTTGAGGATTTATAACAGAGTAGCAATCACACACTTATTACATCGAATGTCTCAAAAGAGAGCTTATTACAATAAATATGGCTTAAGGCCATCTAAAATCGATAACAGCTGAAGGCTTGGAAGATAAAATGAGTCCATCAACTCCAACGGCATCACTGAGTGAAAGACAACGACCTATGGCTCCCTACTCGTCGTCTGAAAAGTCTGCAACATGAACGTTGCAGCCCGAAATGGGTCAGCACATGGAATATGCTGGCAATGTAACACATAGAGTAATGAACAGAATGATCGCTATCACTACATGCATATTTGGCTGGTGGTAAGCTCTACGGTTACAGTTTTGCATAAAGCTAATTTTTCCCTACAACAAAGGAATAAATTTTATTTAACTATCATGGTGGTTGTTAAACATTGAGAAGGTTCCTCCAACTCAATCCGAATTAAGCATCATCATTAAACCCAATCAAATTATAATAAGGGTGATGAGATCAACATGATAATCCAAGAACTAGATACTCAAGATGTCCATAACCGGGGACACGGCTAACCATGATTAGTTTATACACTCTGTAGAGGTTTGCACACTTTTCCCCACAAGACTCGAATAAATCCACGGTCGGAGATTCGAACACAGTCTTTCTGAAGCATTAACTCTCTACTCTGGATAGACAGTACCACCTACAACCCACTACATCTGCTAGTCTACCTCTTCAAGAGCTTCACGCAACTTACTCAACTATGCTAGAGCCCATAATGGCTCGTGGCTGCACACGGAAGTTTCTAGCAAGAATAATCTTATGATCCCTTTGAGCCTGGGTGGCGGGCCGTAGGATGATCACACTGGTCCTCCGGGATATCCTAGGACAACACTGGATTCTCCAGGTGCCCACAAGCAATCCACCCAGATGTGCATTAAAGTTGCCACCTTAAGTTGAACCATTAATTAACAAACTCACATCTGTTATGAATACACTCAAACCCAATCAACGTCTACGAGCATAACATAGCAATATAACCAACGTAGAAGTAACTCCCATATGTTTGATAATAAATAGTCGAATAGGTACTACCTCATCTACTTCCAAAACCCACAAGTTAAAACAGATCCTAACCATGCAATTGTTTGAGGATTGATCTAAATGGAATAAAACTGGGTAGTAAAGAGGTATGATCAATGTGTTACTTGCCTTGCTGATGATAAGTGAAACCTAGAGACTCGTAGTAGCACGCTTGGCACTCCGGGTACTCTATCGCAAACAAACAAGCATACAATAAGCACTCAACTAGAAGCACGGGTAAAACTCAAATAAGAGATCTAACCAGAAAGTTCAATTTAAGAACTCCAGTTTGCAAAAAGAATCAAATCAAACGAAGCAACGAAACTCAAACTGCGAAAGAAACAAGATCCGTTTACTAATCTGGACTTCAGTCAAATTTTACAGTAGCAAAATCTTGTTCAAGTTGGTTAAACAGAAAGAGGGCTTCGAGACGAAGATCTAGGCGCTTGAATCACCTGATTCCGATAAACGAGCGAAAAGATAAACTAAAACGAAAATCGGGTCAGAAATCGCGATCGATAATAATCGCGGAAAACCCTGGAAAAAGAAAAACTAACGAACAGGCTAACGAACGAGCGTTCGCTGTCTGCGTTTAACGGGTGAAAACTGTTCGTTAAAACGAACGTACGAACGGGCGTTCGCTAAATAACTAAACCGGAAAAAACAAAACCGATCTAAAAAAATAACCGGGGTTTCTAAAAAAACCATACGGTTTTTCGTTATGAAAACCGGCGGCTACCTCAGGTCGGGACGGCGGCGGCTCCGGCGGAAGACCGGCGGTGGCGGCGAGCAACTCCGGCGGCGGGCGGCGGCGACGGCGTCCGGCGACGGGGGGTGGGTGGCGCGGGTGGCGGCGGCGGCGGGTTAGGGTTTGGGCGGCGAGGCGGGCTGGTGGGCTGCGGGGGTCGGGGCGCTGGTTATAAAGGCCGGCCGAGTCCTAGTCGGGCACGGCTCGACTAAGTCGGTTGACTTTTTTTTAAATAATTGCGCGCAGAAAAACAAAGAAAAGAAATACTAAACGGACTCCAAAAATCCTAAAATAAATTTCCCCGTCCTCTAAAAATATAGCGGACAAGGCGAACATTTATTTGGGCCTATAATGCAATTTTGGAAAATGCATATTTTTCCTAATTCAAACAAAATAGCGAGAAAACTCCGAATAAAATTCTCATTTGATTTTAACATTAAATCTCCAATATTTCTTTATTTTGAGGAAGTCATTTTATCCCCTCTCTTTTATGTTCATAAAAGAAATATTCGAAGAGAAAATAATTAAAATCAAACGATCCTCTTTTCAAAATTTAAGAAAACTCAAATATGAAAATTATGAAATCCCCAACTCTCTCCGTGGGTCCTTGAGTTGCGTAGAATTTCTAGGATCAAGCCAAAATGATATAAAATATGACATGCAATGATGAACTAATGTATAACATTCCAAATTGAAAATTTGGGATGTTACAAACCTATCCCCCTTAAGATGAATCTCGCCCTTGAGATTCGGGTTGGCTAGGAAATAGGTGAGGGTGATCCTTCCGTAGGTCTTCCTCTCGTTCCCAGGTGGCTTCATCCTCGGTATGGTGGCTCCACTGAACTTTACAGAACTTGATAACCTTGCTGTGTGTGACTCGGCTGGCAAACTCGAGAATCTTCTCTGGTTTCCCCTCGTAGGTCAAATCGCTATCCAACTGAATCGCTTCCAGTGGCACTGTATCTCTCAGAGGAATTTCAGCCATCTCTGCGTGGCACTTCTTCAACTGAGAAACATGGAACACATCGTGAACTCCTGACAATCCTTCGGGCAATTCCAACTTGTAAGCAACTTCTCCCATACGTTCCAAAACCTTGTATGGTCCCACAAAACGTGGTGCTAACTTTCCCTTAACTCCAAAACGCTTGACTCCTCGAAGTGGGGACACACGAAGATACACTCTGTCTCCGACTTCGTAAACTGTCTCCTTGCGTTTAGAATCCGCATAGCTCTTCTGCCCGGACTGGGCTACCTTGAGTCTATCGCGAATCAGTTTAACCTTCTCTTCAGACTCTTTAATCAAATCTGGTCCAAACAACTGACGATCTCCAACTTCATCCCATAACAACGGTGTCCTGCATCTCCTTCCGTACAATGCTTCGAAAGGGGCCATCCTCAAACTGGCTTGATAGCTGTTGTTGTAAGAGAACTCTGCATTTGGCAAATTGTCGTCCCAACTAGATCCATAGTCTAGCGCACAAGCTCTCAACATGTCCTCCAGAATCTGATTGACTCTCTCAGTCTGTCCATCTGCCTGCGGGTGAAAAGCTGTACTGAACTCTAGCCTGGTTCCCAAAGTCTCATGCAACTGATTCCAAAACTTTGAGGTAAACTGGGTTCCTCTATCTGATACAATGGTCCTCGGAACTCCATGTAGACATACGATCCTGGTCATGTATATCTTTGCCAACTTAGCACTGGTGTAAGTGGTCTTCACTGGGATGAAATGAGCTACCTTCGTCAAACGATCGACTACAACCCATATCGAGTCATAGCCTGAACGAGTCCTGGGCAATCCCGTGATAAAATCCATGCCTAGTTTATCCCACTTCCATTCGGGTATCGGCAATGGTTGTAACAATCCAGCTGGCTTCTGATGGTCTGCCTTCACTCTCTGACATACATCACAAACTGCTACATACTCCGCAATATCCTTCTTCATTCCGGTCCACCAGAAACTGTTCTTCAAATCCAGGTACATCTTGGTATTTCCTGGGTGAATCGAATACGGTGAATCATGGGCCTCTTGTAGAATCAACTTCCTGATCTCCGGATCATTAGGCACATATACGCGGTCCTCAAACCATAAGGTATCGTGTTCATCCTCACGAAATCCTTTAGCCTTTCCTTGTTGGGAATCGTAGCATAATTTTAAAAAAAATTCTACGTTCACCCAGATGCATCTATGGAGTATACTAGCAACGAGGGGAAGGGAGTGCATCTACATACCCTTGTAGATCGCGAGCGGAAGCGTTCCAATGAACGTGGATGACGGAGTCGTACTCGCCGTGATCCAAATCACCGATGACCGAGTGCCGAACGGACGGCACCTCCGCGTTCAACACACGTACGGTGCAGCGACGTCTCCTCCTTCTTGATCCAGCAAGGGGAAGGAGAGGTTGATGGAGATCCAGCAGCACGATGGCGTGGTGGTGGATGTAGCGGGTCTCCGCAGGGCTACGCCGAGCTTCTACGAGAGAGAGAGGTGTTGCAGGGGAGGAGGGAGGCGCCCAAGGCTGTTGTGTGCTGCCCTCCCTCCCCCCCTTTTATACAGGCCCCTGGGGGGGTGCGCTAGCCCCAAGAGATGGGATCTCAAGGGGGGCGGCGGCCACAAGGGGGGGAAGGGGTTGCCTTGCCCGCCAAGGCAAGGGGGAACTCCCCCCTAGGGTTCCCAACCCTAGGCGCAGGGGGGAGGCCCAAGGGGGGGCGCCCCAGCCCACTAGGGGCTGGTTCCCTTCCACTTTCAGCCCACGGGGCCCTCCGGGATAGGTGGCCCCACCCGGTGGACCCCCCGGGACCCTTCCGGTGGTCCCGGTACAATACCGATAACCCCCGAAACTTTCCCGGTGGCCGAAACTGGACTTCCTATATATAATTCTTCACCTCCGGACCATTCTGGAACCTCTCGTGACGTCCGGGATCTCATCCGGGACTCCGAACAACTTTCGGGTTTCTGCATACATATATCTCTACAACCCTAGCGTCACCGGACCTTAAGTGTGTAGACCCTACGGGTTCGGGAGACATGCAGACATGACCGAGACGCCTCTCCGGTCAATAACCAACAGCGGGATCTGGATACCCATGTTGGCTCCCACATGTTCCACGATGATCTCATCGGATGAACCACGGTGTCGAGGATTCAATCAATCCGTATGCAATTCCCTTTGTCAATCGGTATGTTACTTGCCCGAGATTCGATCGTCGGTATCCCAATACCTTGTTCAATCTCGTTACCGGCAAGTCTCTTTACTCATACCGCAATGCATGATCCCGTGACTAACGCCTTAGTCACATTGAGCTCATTATGATGATGCATTACCGAGTGGGCCTAGAGATACCTCTCCGTCACACGGAGCGACAAATCCCAGTCTCGATCCGTGCCAACCCAACAGACACTTTCGGAGATACCCGTAATGCACCTTTATAGTCACCCGGTTACGTTGTGACGTTTGGCACACCCAAAGCACTCCTACGGTATCCGGGAGTTGCACGATCTCATGGTCTAAGGAAAAGATACTTGACATTGGAAAAGCTCTAGCAAACGAAACTACACGATCTTTTATGCTATGCTTAAGTTGGGTCTTGTCCATCACATCATTCTCCTAATGATGTGATCCCGTTATCAATGACATCCAATGTCCATAGTCAGGAAACCATGACTATCTATTGATCAACGAGCTAGTCAACTAGAGGCTTACTAGGGACACTTTGTGGTCTATGCATTCACACATGTATTACGATTTCCGGACAATACAATTATAGCATGAATAATAGACTATTATCATGAACAAAGAAATATAATAATAACCATTTATTATTGCCTCTAGGGCATATTTCCAACAGTCTCCCACTTGCACTAGAGTCAATAATCTAGTTACATTGTGATGAATCGAACACACATTGCGTCCTGGTGTTGATCATGTTTTGCCCTAGGGAGAGGTTTAGTCAACGGATCTGCTACATTCAGGTCCGTGTGCACTTTACAAATATCTATGTCTCCATTTTGAACACTTTCACGAATGGAGTTGAAGCGACGCTTGATATGTCTGGTCTTCCTGTGAAACCTGGGCTCCTTCGCAAGGGCAATAGCTCCAGTGTTGTCACAGAAGAGAGTCATTGGGCCCGACGCATTGGGAATCACCCCTAGGTCGGTAATGAACTCCTTCATCCAGACTGCTTCCTGTGCTGCCTCCGAGGCTGCCATGTATTCCGCTTCACATGTAGATCCCGCCACGACGCTTTGCTTGCAACTGCACCAGCTTACTGCTCCTCTATTCAAAATATACGCGTATCCGGTCTGTGACTTCGAGTCATCCAGATCTGTGTTGAAGCTAGCGTCGACGTAACCCTTTACGATGAGCTCTTCGTCACCTCCATAAACGAGAAACATATCCTTAGTCCTCTTCAAGTACTTCAGGATATTCTTGACCGCTGTCCAGTGTTCCTTGCCGGGATTACTTTGGTATCTTCCTACCAAACTTACGGCAAGGTTTACATCAGGTCTGGTACACAGCATGGCATACATAATAGACCCTATGGCCGAGGCATAGGGGATGATACTCATCTCTTCTATATCTTCTGCCGTGGTCGGGCATTGAGCCGTGCTCAATTGCACACCTTGCAATACAGGCAAGAACCCCTTCTTGGACTGATCCATATTGAACTTCTCTGGTGCGGAACGTGTCCTTGTGGACCTACGAAGTTCAGCAACTTGATCTGAAGCTTCATGATCATCATCATTAACTTCCTCCCCAGTCGGTGTAGGCACCACAGGAACATTTTCCCGCGCTGTGCTACTTTCCGGTTCGGAAGGGGTGACTATCACCTCATCAAGTTCCACTTTCCTCCCACTCAATTCTTTCGAGAGAAACTCCTTCTCTAGAAAGGACCCGTTCTTTGCAACGAAGATCTTGCCTTCGGATCTGAGGTAGAAGGTATACCCAATAGTTTCCTTAGGGTATCCTATGAAGACGCATTTTTCCGATTTGGGTTCGAGCTTTTCAGGTTGAAGTTTCTTGACATAAGCATCGCATCCCCAAACTTTTAGAAACGATAGCTTAGGTTTCTTCCCAAACCATAATTCATACGGTGTCGTCTCAACGGATTTAGACGGTGCCCTATTTAAAGTGAATGCGGCAGTCTCTAAAGCATAACCCCAAAATGAGAGCGGTAAATCGGTAAGAGACATCATAGATCGCACCATATCCAATAGAGTGCGATTACGACGTTCGGACACACCATTTCTCTGAGGTGTTCCAGGCGGCGTGAGTTGTGAAACTATTCCACATTTCCTTAAGTGTGTACCAAATTCGTGACTTAAATATTCTCCACCACGATCTGATCGTAAGAATTTTATTTTCCTGTCACGTTGATTCTCAACCTCACTCTGAAATTCCTTGAACTTTTCAAAGGTTTCAGACTTGTGTTTCATTAGGTAGACATACCCATATCTACTTAAATCATCAGTGAGAGTGAGAACATAACGATATCCTCCGCGAGCCTCAACACTCATTGGACCGCACACATCGGTATGTATGATTTCCAATAAGTGGTTGCTCGCTCCATTGTTCCGGAGAACGGAGTCTTTGTCATCTTACCCATGAGACATGGTTCGCACGTGTCAAATGATTCGTAATCAAGAGACTCCAAAAGTCCATCTGCATGGAGCTTCTTCATGCGCTTGACACCAATGTGACCAAGGCGGCAGTGCCACAAGTATGTGGGACTATCGTTATCAACTTTACATCTTTTGGTATTTCACACTATGAACATGTGTAACATCACGTTCGAGATTCATCAAAAATAAACCATTGACCAGCGGGGCATGACCATAAAACATATCTCTCAAATAAATAGAACAACCAATATTCTCAGATTTAAATGAGTAGCCATCTTGAATTAAACGAGATCCAGATACAATGTTCATGATCAAAGCTGGCACTAAATAACAATTATTGAGGTTTAAAACAAATCCCGTGGGTAGATGCAGAGGTAGCGTGCCAACGGCGATCACATCGACCTTGGAACCATTCCCGACGCGCATCGTCACCTCGTCCTTTGCCAGTCTCCGTTTATTCCGTAGTTCCTGCTTTGAGTTACAAATATGAGCAACCGCACCGGTATCAAATACCCAGGAGCTACTACGAGTACTGGTAAGATACACATCAATTACTTGTATATCACATATACCTTGGGTGTTGCCGGCCTTCTTCTTGTCCGCTAAATATTTGGGGCAGTTCCGCTTCCAGTGACCACTTCCCTTGCAATAAAAGCACTCAGTCTCGGGCTTGGGTCCATTCTTTGACTTCTTCCCGGTAACTGGCTTACCGGGCGCGGCAACTCCCTTGCCGTCCTTCTTGAAGTTCTTCTTACCCTTGCCCTTCTTGAACTTAGTGGTTTTATTCACCATCAACACTTGATGTTCTTTTTTGATCTCTACCTCAGCTGATTTCAGCATTGAATATACCTCGGGAATGGTCTTTTCCATCCCCTGCATATTGTAGTTCATCACAAAGCTCTTGTAGCTTGCTGGAAGCGACTGGAGGATTCTGTCAATGACCGCGTCATCCGGGAGATTAACTCCCAGCTGAGACAAGTGGTTGTGCAACCCAAACATTCTGAGTATGTGCTCACTAACAGAACTGTTCTCCTCCATTTTACAGCTGAAGAACTTGTCGGAGACATCATATCTCTCGACCCGGGCATGAGCTTGAAAAACCAGTTTCAGCTCCTCGAACATCTCATATGCTCCATGTTTCTCAAAACGCTTTTGGAGACCCGGTTCTAAGCTATAAAGCATGCCGCACTGAACGAGGGAGTAATCATCAGCACGCGGCTGCCAAGCGTTCATAACGTCTTGGTTCTCAGGGATTGGTGCTTCACCTAGCGGTGCTTCTAAGACATAATCTTTCTTGGCTGCTTTGAGGATGATCCTCAGGTTCCGGACCCAGTCCGTATAGTTGCTGCCATCATCTTTCAGCTTGGTTTTCTCTAGGAACGCGTTGAAATTGAGGACAACGTGGGCCATTTGATCTACAATACGTAGTGTAAAGATTTTAGACTAAGTTCATGATAATTAAGTTCATATAATCAAATTATTTAATGAACTCCCACTCAGATAGACATCCCTCTAGTCATCTAAGTGAAACATGATCCGAATTCGACTAGGCCGTGTCCGATCATCACGTGAGACGGACTAGTCAAGATCGGTGAACATCTCCATGTTGATCGTATCTTCTATACGACTCATGCTCGACCTTTCGGTCCTCCGTGTTCCGAGGCCATGTCTGTACATGCTAGGCTCGTCAAGTGAACCTAAGTGTATTGCGTGTGTTCCGAGGCCATGTCTGTACATGCTAGGCTCGTCAACACCCGTTGTATTCGAACGTTAGAATCTATCACACCCGATCATCACGTGGTGCTTCGAAACAACGAACCTTCGCAACGGTGCACAGTTAGGGTGAACACTTTCTTGAAATTATTATAAGGGATCATCCTACTTGCTACCGTCGTTCTAGGCAAATAAGATGCAAAAACATGATAAACATCACATGCAATCAAATAGTGACATGATATGGCCAATATCATCATGCTCCTTTGATCTCCATCTTCGGGGCACCATGATCATCTTTGTCACCGGCATGACACCATGATCTCCATCATCATGATCTCCATCATTGTGTCTTCATGAAGTCGTCACGCCAACGATTACTTCTACTTCTATGGCTAACGCGTTTAGCAATAAAGTAAAGTAATTTACATGGCGTTTATTTAATGACACGCAGGTCATACAAAATAATAAAGACAACTCCTATGGCTCCTGCCGGTTGTCATACTCATCGACATGCAAGTCGTGATTCCTATTACGAGAATATGATCAATCTCATACATCACATATATCATTCATCACATCTTCTGGCCATATCACATCACATAGCACTTGCTGCAAAAACAAGTTAGACGTCCTCTAATTGTTGTTGCAAGTTTTTTTTTACGTGGTTTGTAGGTTTCTAGCAAGAACGTTTCTTACCTACGTATGACCACAACGTGATTTGCCAATTTCTATTTACCCTTCATAAGGACCCTTTTCATCGAATCCGTTCCGACTAAAGTAGGAGAGACAGACACCCGCTAGCCACCTTATGCAACTAGTGCATGTCAGTCGGTGGAACCTGTCTCACGTAAGCGTACGTGTAAGGTCAGTCCGGGCCGCTTCATCCTACAATGCCGCCGAAACAAGAAACGACTAGTAGCGGCAAGAAGAATTGGCAAACTCAACGCCCACAACTGCTTTGTGTTCTACTCGTGCATAGTAACTACGCATAAACCTAGCTCTGATACCACTGTTGGGAATCGTAGCATAATTTTAAAATTTTTTCTACGTTCACCAAGATGCATCTATGGAGTATACTAGCAACGAGGGGAAGGGAGTGCATCTACATACCCTTGTAGATCGCGAGCGGAAGCGTTCCAATGAACGTGGATGACGGAGTCGTACTCGCCGTGATCCAAATCACCGATGACCGAGTGCCGAACGGACGACACCTCCGCGTTCAACACACGTACGGTGCAGCGACGTCTTCTCCTTGTTGATCCAGCAAGGGGAAGGAGAGGTTGATGGAGATCCAGCAGCACGACGGCGTGGTGGTGGATGTAGCGGGTCTCCGCAGGGCTACGCCGAGCTTCTACGAGAGAGAGAGAGGTGTTGCAGGGGAGGAGGGAGGCGCCCAAGGGTGTTGTGTGCTGCCCTCCCTCCCCCCTTTTATATAGGCCCCTGGGGGGGGTGCGCCAGCCCCAAGAGATGGGATCTCAAGGGGGGCGGCGGCCACAAGGGGGGGAAGGGGTTGCCTTGCCCCCCAAGGCAAGGGGGAACTCCCCCGTAGGGTTCCCAACCCTAGGCGCAGGGAGGAGGCCCAAGGGGGGGCGCCCCAGCCCACTAGGGGCTGGTTCCCTTCCACTTTCAGCCCACGGGGCCCTCCGGGACAGGTGGCCCCACCCGGTGGACCCCCGGGACCCTTCCGGTGGTCCCGGTACAATACCGATAACCCCCGAAACTTTCCCGGTGGCCGAAACTGGACTTCCTATATATAATTCTTCACCTCCGGACCATTCCGGAACCTCTCATGACGTCCGGGATCTCATCCGGGACTCCGAACAACTTTCGGGTTTCCGATACATATATCTCTACAACCCTAGCATCACCGGACCTTAAGTGTGTAGACCCTACGGGTTCGGGAGACATGCAGACATGACCGAGACGCCTCTCCGGTCAATAACCAACAGCGGGATCTGGATACCCATGTTGGCTCCCACATGTTCCACGATGATCTCATCGGAGGAACCACGGTGTCGAGGATTCAATCAATCCGTATGCAATTCCCTTTGTCAATCGGTATGTTACTTGCCCGAGATTCGATCGTCGGTATCCCAATACCTTGTTCAATCTCGTTACCGGCAAGTCTCTTTACTCGTACCGCAATGCATGATCCCGTGACTAACGCCTTAGTCACATTGAGCTCATTATGATGATGCATTACCGAGTGGGCCCAGAGATACCTCTCCGTCACACGGAGCGACAAATCCCAGTCTCGATCCGTGCCAACCCAACAGACACTTTCGGAGATACCCGTAATGCACCTTTATAGTCACCCAGTTACGTTGTGACGTTTGGCACACCCAAAGCACTCCTACGGTATCCGGGAGTTGCACGATCTCATGGTCTAAGGAAAAGATACTTGACATTGGAAAAGCTCTAGCAAACGAAACTACACGATCTTTTATGCTATGCTTAAGTTGGGTCTTGTCCATCACATCATTCTCCTAATGATGTGATCCCGTTATCAATGACATCCAATGTCCATAGTGAGGAAACCATGACTATCTATTGATCAACGAGCTAGTCAACTAGAGGCTTACTAGGGACACTTTGTGGTCTATGCATTCACACATGTATTACGATTTCCGGACAATACAATTATAGCATGAATAATAGACTATTATCATGAACAAAGAAATATAATAATAACCATTTATTATTGCCTCTAGGGCATATTTCCAACATTCCTTTGCTCATCTCTTCCTTTATCTCGGCAATCTCCTTGTCCGTCTTCTGAGCTTCTCGGATCTTATCCATCAAAGTAGACTGAATCTCCAATGCTGCTACATAATCTCTCGGTACTATTTCCAAACATAGCTCACGAAGATCCTCTGCTAACTCCTTGGGTAATCCTCCGGTAATGAGTGTGTTGACATGACTCTTGCGGCTCAACGCATCAGCTACTATGTTAGCCTTTCTAGGATGATAGTGCAACTTCATATCATAATCCTTAATAAGCTCCAGCCATCTCCTCTGCCCGAGATTCAACTCCTTCTGCACGAAGATATACTTCAAACTCTTGTGATCCGTGTACACCCCACAATGGTTTCCGATGAGAAAATGTCTCCATGTCTTCAACGCATGCACTACGACTGCTAACTCCAAATCATGGGTAGCATAATTCAACTCGTGGGGTTTAAGCTGTCGTGAGGCATATGAGACAACTCTTCCCTCCTGCATAAGCACTGCTCCAAGTCCTCGACGAGAAGCGTCGCAATACACCTGGTAATCCTTGCGTTGATCTGGAAGAATCAACACTGGGGCGGTAACCAAACGTTTCTTCAACTCTTGAAAACTGGCCTCACATTCCTCAGTCCATTTGAACTTGGCATCCTTCTTCAACAACTCCGTCATGGGCTTTGCAATCTTCGAGAAATTTTCAATGAACCTCCTGTAGTATCCCGCGAGTCCAAGAAAACTCGGGATCTCTCCAACTGACGTGGGTGCTTCCCAGTTTGTCACAGTGACAACCTTGGTAGGGTCTACTGCTATTCCTTCTCCGGATATAACATGTCTGAGGAATCCAACTTCCTTCAACCAAAACTCACACTTGCTGAACTTGGCATATAGCTGATGTTCTCTGAGCTTCCCAAATACCAAACGCAAATGCTCCTTATGCTCCTCTTCATTCTTCGAGTAGACCAGAATGTCGTCAATGAACACCACGACGAACTTATCCAAAAACTCCATAAACACCTTGTTCATCATGTTCATAAAATAGGCAGGTGCGTTAGTCAGACCAAATGACATAACGGTATACTCATATAGCCCATACCTTGTGGTAAAAGCTGTCTTAGGTATATCCTGCTCTCGAATCTTCAGTTGGTGGTACCCTGATCGCAGATCGATCTTGGAAAACACTTTAGCTCCTTGTAGCTGGTCAAACAAATCATTGATCATCGGCAGTGGGTACTTGTTCTTGATAGTCACCTCATTCAATCCACAATAATCAACAATCATCCTCAACGATCCATCCTTCTTCTCCACTAGAAGCACTGGTGATCCCCAAGGTGACGAGCTTGGGCGAATATAGCCTTTATCCAGTAACTCCTTTATCTGCTTCTTAATTTCCTCTAAATCCTTTGCGGGCATCCTGTACGGTCTCTTAGATATTGGCCCTGTGCCTGGTAAAGGCTCAATCAAAAACTCAATGTCTCTATCCGGTGGCATGCCTGGCAATTCTTCTGGAAATACAACCGGGAAATCCTTCACCAGTGGTACTTCCTCCTGTACAACTCCTGATAAGGAATTCACTTGAGTCCTATTCGGCACATGCCGGGATACATACGTGATCCTTCTTCCTTCTGGGGTGGTAAGCAAAATCGACTTACTGGCGCAGTCAATGTTCCCTCCATACTTTGATAACCAATCCATGCCTAATATCACATCCAGTCCTTGTGACTCCAATACTATTAGGTCTTAGGGGAACACATAGCTACCAATCCTTAATGGTAACCGATCACACCATAGGCTAGCCATATACTCTGCTCCTGGCGAGGTTACTAACATGGGTGACCTAAGGGCTTGGGTTGGCAGTTTAAACTTATCCACAAATCCCCTTGATATGTATGAATGCGATGCACCAGTATCAAAAGGAACGATTGCAGTAAATGACTTAACCAAAAACTTACCTATTACTGCATCCGGTTGCGCTTCAACCTCCTCCACGTTCACGTGGTTCACTTGTCCCCTGTTGAAAGGGTTGGGCTTCTTCCCAGAGCTTCCATTGCCATTGCCATTCTTTGCTTTAGAACACTCCGTGGCATAATGTCCATTCTTCCCGCACTTGAAACAAGTAATGTGACTTAGATCCTTCTTAGCAGGCGTTGCTGGGTTGGAACGGTTCTGACCGTTGCTTCCTCCATTACCACTCCCATTCTTGGGGCCACTATGGTTATGCGAAATCCCTCCATTGTGGTTGTGACCTCCATGGTTATGTTGAAGGGGCCCTCCCGAGTTTGGGGTAAAATGGGGCCTCTGCTGAGCTCCAGAATTATACTTCCCTTGTCCATACTTCCTCTTGCGGTTGTCAATCTGTTGTTGCTTCCCTTCAATCATTAGAGCTCTATCTACCAACTCCTGGTAGTTATTGAAGGTTGCCACCATCAACTGCATGCTCAGCTCATCATTCAGTCCTTCCAGAAACTTCTCCTGTTTAGCTGCATCCGTAGCAACGTCATCTGGGGAACGTGCTAGCTTACTAAAATCATCCACATACTAGCCGACGGTGCGCCCTCCTTGGCGTAAGTTGCGGAACTCGTGCTTCTTCATAGCCATAGCTCCTGCTGATACATGGGCAGTGCGAAAAGCCTGCTGAACTGGTCCCATGTGACAGTGTCGATGGGGTAAGTGAACTGGTCCCACATGATGCTGCGGGTCCATCAAGCTGATGTGCGGCAAAACGCACTTTCTCCGCATCCGTGCATCCTGCAGTGGTCAAGTCCCTTCCAATCTTATGGAGCCAATCATCTGCAACTATCGGCTCGGTGCTACTGGAGAACACCGGCGGATTCAGCCTTAGAAAACGGGCTAAGTGATCAGCAGGTGGTGGTCGTGGGTTGTTGTTGTTGTTGTTGTTGTTGTTGTTCCCCTGATTCTGATTCTGGACTAGTATCTGCATCAATGCATTCTGCTGCTGGATCAACTGAGTGAGCTCCGGTGGGAAAGCAAATCCATTGTCGCGTCTCGGAGGCATCTGATGGGTTTAGAAAAGATGAGAAAACAGAATAGAATGAGGTCTAGGGGGAAAACACTACCCATATGCACATGAGACAAACACAAACATATCACTTCAATCAATTCAAACAAGGGCATACAATCGGTCTAACTATCGTTACAAAGGTGCTCGATCTAATCTATATACATGGGGGAATACTACTACTGATATGGTGGTCGACTAGAAAAATTGATCGGTGGAAGATTCAATAATATCTGCTCCAGCTTCATCAACAAAGTCATCATCGCTATCGTCGGGGTCCGAGTCGGTGTCGTCGATGATGATGTAGTTCTCCGGGCAAGTGGAATCGTCGTCTTCTCCTCCTGGCGCGGGGTCTCCCATGAATACTCCTAGCTTCCTTGTCAGATCGTCATTCTTCTCCACTAGTATCGTCATTTCCTCCTCGTATCCATCGCGTGTAGACTTGAGTTCATCCTTCAGCTCCGTGATCCTGGTCATGGCCTTCTTCAGTTCTATCATGCCTGCGCACATCTGGTTCTCCTGGCGATGAATGTGCTGGTTTAATTCCTGGATGAAAGCTGCAATAGATCTATCCTTCCTGGTGCTGATCATCTCCCATTGCTCATCTCGGCGCCCACAAATGTGGTAGATAGTATCCTTGAGATCCTTGTGGTAAACTTCTCCAATGCGTCCCATGGCGATGTGGGCTGCCATGCCCTTTCCTAGACTCCAGGTTGGTGCATCAAAGGAAAACTCTATGGGCTCAGTGACTGGCATGAACGTCCTTCCTGGAACTTGAACTCGAATCATCCAACGCTTCTCTTCTGGTAAAGTGGCGGTGTAGGTCCCGGTGAAGCTTGGTATTCCTATGTTCAGGTATCTAGTAACTTCCTTCAAGTGTCGTCCAAAAGGTGTATCTTCATCCGGTTGTGCAAACTTGTTCCTCGAGTCCGCCATCCTAAAGAGAAGAAAATGGAGAGGAGTCAGAAATGAGAAGAGAGTGGCCTATGGCTTTAGCTTAGTGGTCGTGTCCTACAGTCAGCGTGTGCTCTGATACCATCTTGTAGCGACCAGACCTCAAACAGTCTGATCTCTGTGCATCAGTGTCATCCCTGGATCGGTAATGCTGACACGCACAGTAATTGAGGATTTATAACAGAGTAGCAATCACACACTTATTACATCGAATGTCTCAAAGGAGAGCTTATTACAATAAATATGGCTTAAGGCCATCTAAAATCGATAACAGCGGAAGGATTGGAAGATAGAATGAGTCCATCAACTCCAACGGCATCACTGAGTGAAAGACAACGACCTATGGCTCCTTAATCGTCGTCTGAAAAGTCGGCAACATGAACGTTGCAGCCCGAAACGGGCCAGCACATGGAATATGCTAGCAATGTAACACATAGAGTAATGAACAGAATGATCGCTATCACTACATGCATATTTGGCTGGTGGTAAGCTCTACGGTTACAGTTTTGCATAAAGCCAATTTTTCCCTACAACAAAGGAATAAATTTTATTTAACTATCATGGTGGTCGTTAAACATTGAGAATGTTCCTCCAACTCAATCCCAATTAAGCATCATCATTAAACCCAATCAAATTATAATAAGGCTGATGAGATCAACATGATAATCTAAGAACTAGATACTCAAGATGTCCATAACCGGGGACACGGCTAACCATGATTAGTTTATACACTCTGCAGAAGTTTGCGCACTTTTCCCCACAAGACTCGAATACATCCATGGTCGGAGATTCGAGACACAGTCTTTCTGAAGCATTAAATCTCTACTCTGGATAGACAGTACCACCTACAACCCACTACATCTGCTAGTCTACCTCTTCAAGAGCTTCACGCAACTTACTCAACTATGCCAGAGCCCATAATGGCTTGTGGCTGCACACGGAAGTTTCTAGCAAGAATAATCTTATGATCCCTTTGAGCCTGGGTGGCGGGCCATAGGATGATCACACGGGTCTTCGGGATATCCTAGGGCAACACTGGATTCTCCAGGTGCCCACAAGCAATCCACCCAGATGTGCATTAAAGTTGCCACCTTAAGTTGAACCATTAATTAACAAACTCACATTTGTTATGAATACACTCAAACCCAATCCACGTCTACGAGCATAGCATAGCAATATAGGCAATGTAGAAGTAACTCCCATAGGTTTGATAATAAACAGGTGAATAGGTACTACCTCATCTACTTCCCAAAACCCACAAGTTAAAACAAATCCTAACCATGCAATTGTTTGAGGATTGATCCAAATGCAATAAAACTGGGTAGTAAAGAGGTATGATCAAAGTGTTACTTGCCTTGCTGATGATCCGTGAAACCTAGAGACTCGTAGTAGCACGCTTCACACTCCGGGTACTCTATCGCAAACAAACAAGCATACAATAAGCACTCAACTAGAAGCACGGGTAAAACTCAAATAAGAGATCTAACCAGAAAGTTTAACTTAAGAACTCCGGTTTGCAAAAAGAATCAAATCAAACGAAGCAACGAAAGTCAAACTGCGAAAGAAACAAGATCCGTTTACTAATCTAGACTTAAGTCAAATTTTACAGTAGCAAAATCTTGTTCAAGTTGGTTAAACAGAAAGAGGGCTTCGAGACAAAGATCTAGGCGCTTGAATCGCCTGATTCCAATAAACGAGCGAAAAGATAAACTAAAACGAAAATCGGGTCAGAAATCGCGATCGATAATAATCGCGGAAAACCCTGGAAAAAGAAAAATTGACGAACAGGCTAACGAACGAACATTCGCTGTCTGCGGTTAACGGGTAAAAACCGTTCGTTAAAACGAACGTACGAACAGGCATTCGCTAAATAACTAAACCGGAAAAAACAAAACCAATCTAAAAAAATAGCCGGGGTTTCTAAAAAAACCATACGGTCGGCGGCTACCTCGGGTCGGGACGGCGGCAGCTCTAGCGGAAGTCCGGCGGCGGCGGTGAGCAACTCCGGCGGCGGGGCGGGGTCGGCGGTGAGGCGGCGGCGGCGTCCGGAGGCGGGGCGGTGGGTGGCGACGATGGCGGCGCCGGCGGCGGTGAAGTCTGTCGGCGGCGACAGCGCTGGCGGCGGCGGGTTAGGGTTAGGGTTTGGGCGGCGGGGCGGGCTGGTGGGCTGCGGGGGTCGGGGCGCTGGTTATAAAGGCCGGCCGGGCGAGTCCTAGTCGGGCACAGCCCGACTAAGTCGGTTGACTTTTTTTTGAATAATTCTACGCAGAAAAACAAAGAAAAGAAATACTAAACGGACTCGGAAAATCCTAAAATAAATTTTCCCTGTCCTCTAAAAATATAGCGGACAAGGTGAACATTTATTTGGGCCTATAATGCAATTTTGAAAAAGGCATATTTTTCCTAATTCAAACAAAATAGCGATAAAACTCCGAATAAAATTCTTATTTGATTTTAATATTAAATCTCCAATATTTCTTTATTTTGAGGAAGTCATTTTATCCCCTCTCTTTTATGTTCATAAAAGAAATATTCGAAGAGAAAATAATTAAAATCAAACGATCCTCTTTTCAAAATTTGAGAAAACTCAAATATGAAAATTACGAAATCCCCAACTCTCTCCGTAGGTCCTTGAGTTGCGTAGAATTTCTAGGATCAAGCCAAAATAAAATAAAATATGATATGCAATGATGATCTAATGTATAACATTCCAAATTGAAAATTTGGGATGTTACACCATATCACTACAATCAAAAGCAGGACGTAGGGTATTATCTCTTCGAGAGAGCCCGAACCTGGGTAAAATCCCGTGTCCATGTTACCATCGCTTCAAGACGCCTAGCTTAGGACCCCTACTACGAGATATGCCAGATTTAACACTGACATTGGTGCTTTCATTGAGAGCCTGCTGGCAGTCGCCGCAGTGCGAGGGGAATTCAGATCGTCTCCAACGTGATCTACGCGTCGGAACCGAGCTTTATTGTCGATGTCAGCATCTTCAACGCCGGCTCAACTGGTCACATCGGCTGGACCGAGGACTGCGCTTCGTGTTGGATCATCAAGATCAGATGGATACTTTCGTCATCATCAACTCCGATCTCTATCAAGACCATGGAGGAATCATCCATGGAGCTCGGGGGCTCAACGTCAGCATTGCCCTCGACCCATCGTGCTGTTTTTCTTGATAGCGAAGTTGTATCCGCCGTCACTGCCTCCTCGAGCATCGCTTTGATGATTGCTTCAGTGGAATTGTGCGGAATTGAGTCTACAACAACCCTGTAAAATTTCATCGCGTTCCGATGGGGGAATCTCCATCAATCTTTGATATACCGAGGCTTGTTGAATCCGGAAGGGAATCTGGACGAGTTTGGGGCGATGAGTCCAGAAGTTAGCTCAGACGTCCTTCGGAGGATCTGACCGTTCATCGGCTGTGGAATACCCATATATATCACCTCTCAAAATTTAAGCTCGATCCGACCGTTCAAATTTCGGGAAACTTCCGATGAGTGGATCAATTTTTGGATCTGTTTCCTGCGCGAAAACCAATCTGACTTTACTTCATCTTTCTTCTTGAACAGGATATTGGAAATCCTTTTTGATGGCCTATGTTATTGTGTGTTGTTCTCAAACACGTGCCCACAAATTTTAACTCCTTTCCGAGGCGATGTTCACGCTGGCGGCGATGTCAAACTGGCCTGACCACGTTGCTCCACGGCTACCGACCTGCGCCAACACCGACTGTGCCGCCACTCCATCGAGCCGACGACAACCACCTCGGATCATCACCGGCGAGCCGAGCAAGAGTTCGGCATCGTGAAGGACAAATAATCATCAAGACAAGATCGTCGCCCCATGGATTGCACGGGTCGGGTGCGCCAACATCGCCGCGCGGTCACTTCTCAAGCCGGCATTGAGCGCGTCACAAGTTCCGACCTGCTTCGGCATTGCCACACCATTGCTTCTTCAAGCCGATTTCCATCGTGCCGACCTGTTTTGACACCTCGGCTGGCATGGGGCTGCAACATCACCTTACTGACCTGCTCCGTCACCTCAGCTAGACCGGGGGCTTCGCCATCTCTTCATCAACCTACTTTGGGGACTTCGGCGTCACCACCTGGCCAGCTTCGTCACCTCGACTGGACCAGGGACTTTGGCTCACCATGTCAACCGCACTACGTCGCCACTTCATCAAGCCGAGCTCTTTTCTCGGGCACCTCGGGACCATCTTGGGGGCTGGGACCTCGACCCGCTGCAAGCTCGGCCCACATCATCCACCAAACTTCGTCACGTTAGTTGGACCGGGGGCTTCGCCTCATCACATCCACCATGCTGCGTCGCCACTTCCTTAAGCCAAGCTCCTTGATCGGTCACCTTGGGTTTGGGGGGCTGAGACCTCGGCCAGGCCGAGGACTATGTCTTCGTCCCGCCACAAGCCCGGACCTCGTCACCGAGCACGTTAACCAGCTAAGTCGCTTTCATGCTCAACCTTTTCAATTATTCATTTTTGTTCGGTTCGACCAAGCACTATATTTGTGTTTTAAAAAAGAGCAGTTTATCAAAAAAGATGTATATTAAAAACAACTTTGTTTGCTTAGGTTAACCGGGGGCTCTTAAATTTTGTGAGTCGTTTTATAATAATTGTTTTTCTTCTAAGTCCTTCTGAAGTCTTTTTCTAGCACACCTTTCTCGTCTCGAGTGTGTCGTCAATAGCCGGATAGCCTAGTTTCTCTCTAAATCCACGCGAGTTTAGTTCGCTATATTGGCCTTTGAGAAGCACTCCGCCTTCGGGATATGGAGGTTGAAGCCAAAGGCTGACCTACTTGCAGTTTAGAGATCGGATGTGTCATGTTAAAGCACGACGGAAGGAAAAGTTTATTTTAAGACCAATTTTCGGATTGGAACCAAAAAACTTGATTTAGTTCGGACTTCAAGCTTTTACATAAGTTTTTTGGCTTTTCGAGCTTATGACACTTTTAAGCTACTAGCAAATATGCCCGTGCGTTGCAACGGGAGATAAAAAAATAGCACATTGTGTCCACTGGATCACAATATGTTCCCCTAGCACACGCCAACATACAACATCAATTGGCATCTCGACAAATCATGACAAAGCGCCAGCCAACCACCCAGCCTGCAGGACGGGAGATAAAAAAATAGCACATTGTGTCCACTGGATCACAATATGTTCCCCTAGCACACGCCAACATACAACATCAATTGGCATCTCGACAAATCATGACAAAGCGAACCGAACAGACCACGCAACACAACAAAGAGGGGAGCCAATATGCAAAAGAGAAAACACATGAAACCAATGGCAAGCAACTAAAAGTACTTTCATTATTTAGAATAATTATATGGAAAAACATCATACACGAAATCAAAGAAAAATGAATTATCTTTGACTCTATTGGAATTAGTAGAAAAAAGAAGGTACCACTGCAATAACACACTCCAAGGCAAGTAACAACATTTAACATACTTTTTTCTCCTTAGTACTTGTACTGCTCAAGAAAGAACTCTTTCAAAGACAAAACATGCCACTTTAGTACCAAGATTTGTGCTCAAAGAGGCAAGCATTCAATTGCAAAGACGCAACATGGATAAATACCTTCACTCTTCCAAGTAGTTCATCATATCTCCGATGTCCTCGCAAAAATCCTTTTCTACAGTTGAAAGGACCCCTTATTACAGTGTTCAATCTCATTAACTGCTGAATTATACAAATAACATGTAAGGTTTTATCTCTCCTGATTAAAGCATTGACAATAAAATCTGGAATATCTCCTTATTTGCAAGAATCTAATGCAACTTCAAGCATGTCCAATACACTCGTAATACTAAATCCATTTTTCTCCTTCTGACTCAAAGATTAAGAAGTATAAGATAGCATGAGGCTGAAGGAATCAAACACGACATTGCACCGTTGCACGATAAAAATATACATTAATTTGCGGAGGTGGCCAGCTTGTAAATACATCTGGATAATCGGACGAACAGTCAACTCACGGCCTTGTTATCATCCAGCAAGAGCAGCAACGATTCGCCTAATTCGCCTTGGCCGCGCATGTGAGAATCTGCAAGTATGGGTTGAGAAGGAGCAACATCAATCAGCAAGAGCCAGCATGAACAAATTCGCTGCAATCTCACATGCCTGTATAAACAGATCCGACTTGAACTTGAGGACAATTTTTTAAAAACCACAAAATCTGGTGTTAGTATTGCTGAAAAACACATGCACGTACACGAAGGTTGCTCCTTGATTGATTCCTATGGCTGGATGCACATGAAAAAAGACAATGATACTTGCCGAAGAACAACACAGGTACATAGAAAACCCAGATCCGACGAATGCGGCTGGACGTGGGTGAAGACAATTTGGTTATGTATCTTCAGGCCAAGCAACTCTGTGTTCTTATCTCTCTAGCTCTCTCCCAAATCTCTCGGCGTGGAGCCGTGGACTTTGGTAAAGCAGCAGCACCACACACGCATGCGCTGAGGCTGCTCGAGCTTATCCTCTTCACCTCGCCACCCTGTTCCAGGGCCTCCGTACACACAACCCCGCCACCCTCACCCCTGGCCAGCGTTGTCTAGCTTTGCTCCACACGGCCGCTGCGCAGCTGTCGGCCGGAGGGACTGAGGCACTGTCCTAGGTGCCGTGGTAGCCAACTTCGTGGTGGGCTCGGTGGAGCACGGGCGGTCTAGTTGGGCACGGCGAGCGGCACCGTGGGGGCTGAGCGAGAAGTACGGCAAGAAAGTACCGCTGAGGGGATCAATCAAGGACGCCCATGCAACTGCCGCTCCATCCGCTAACGCAACTACTGATGCGGCCGTGCACAGCCGTGGCTACCATCCGATCTCGCAAACGCTCGAGCCATTGCAGCCGCCGCTCGGGCTGTCATCCTCGTTAGCTTGGGCGGACCGTCGCGAAGACGGAGGCAGCGGCGAGCGGATGGGTGGAGGGGTGACGGCGGGCTGTAGCGGGGGCCGCAGTGGATCCGCAGCGGCGAGCGGGGGCGGCGTTGGGCTGTAGCGGAGGCAGCGGCAGCGCGGGCTGTAGCGGCGGCCCCAGATCCGCTCGTGAGAAGGAGAGGAGAACAACAACGCAGCGGGGATATATAGATAGATTAGTACCACCTTGGATATAGAAATATAGACGTGTTGAAGAAAAAAAAACTAAAAGCATAAATTTATGGGAAGAAGCGTATTGTGACGGTGAACCCACGGAGTTAATCCGTGCTTTATTATTAGGAGGAAAAGATTTGTATGTTTTTCTTTCAGGAAGCGGGACATCATAGGCGCCTCCTGTCCAATGAATGGATAACATCTGTCCCAACAATGAGCCAACACGTGTTTCCTCCGGCCAATGATAATTTTACCCGTGGAAAATATTCATTGGTCTGGGCTGTTAGCGGGTTATCGGATCCAAAACCGGACCCGATAGCTTAACGGCGACCTGTTACGGTGGATGCCACGTGTCGGTCACCCTTGACGAAAGCACTTCCATGACGTGACATTTATCGTCATGGAAGTGGACACTTCCGTGATGATAATTTTCGTAATGTCATGGAACACTTCTATGACAGCACACGTATGACTATCTTGATTCTGTCATAAAATTGTCATGGATGTACATGCATGACAGAAAACGTGACCTACTGTGACAAACACGTATCATCACGAAAGTGTATTGTTTTGTAGTGTTTGGCCAAACGGTGGCTCGAAGTGGCGCCAATGAATCGTCGATGAGCCCGTTCCCACGCAACCTCGCAGGTTCCCGCGCAAGCTTCCCGCCCGACTCGGTGAAATCCCCCAAAATCCCAATGCTTTACCGACCTGCTATATAAACCCTCACAGCCGACGAGTCCTGCGTCGCATTTTCCCCACCCTCCCTGTAGCTTATCTCGTCTGCTTCTCCCACAATCGCCAATGGCACCGGTCCGTCGTCGTCACTCAGCCACTCCACCGTCATCAGAGGACAACTCCAGCTAGGAGGCTACACCGCGGCGGCGGCTCAGTCCCCAGCGTAGTGTAGTGCGTGTGGCGTCCCTGTTGGGTGTGCGCGGAACACCCACCATACGCTCCGCCACCGTTGCCCGTCAGCAGCAGTTGCGCGCCGTTGGCGCCAAACCACCGTTGAACGCCAGGGCCATCGCCCGCTCCTCCGTAGCGGCCCGAAGGCGGGAGGTGGCCGTCGTGGCCGCCACCCCACTGTCGGCCATCACCCGCTCCGCCACCGCCCCAAAGGCGGGAGGTGGCGGCCGTGGCCGCCACCCCATCGTCGACCGCCATGGCCGCCAGCCCACCGTCGACCGCCGGGATCATCACCCGCTCCGCCACCGCCGCCCGAAGGAGGGAGGAGGAGGTGGAGCCCCGCACGTGCGTCAGTGACCTTGCGCGCTACATCAAGTTCCCGCGGGAGGAGGAGGAGCGCCTCGTCGAGCATGCAAAGAGCCTTACCGCAGGCGTGGCCGCAGCACACGCCAACACAGAGGCGAGGAATCAGGAGATCTACGAGCAGTCCGCCCGCTTCTAGAGGGATCGTCTGGAGCGGTAGGGGGCGTTCGAGCTGGCGAGCATCGCTGAACGTGAAGAAGCGGCAGGCACCGTATTGCATTTGTCCAGCTCGTCAGTAGGCTCCTTCTCCTCCTCTGCCTCTTACTAAGCGTGCTCGGTAGAGGAGAGGCTGCCGGAAGTAGCACAAAGCCCCTCCGTAGTAGTAGTATTTAGGGGCTATTTTGTTCAGTTCATCTGAGTATAGATGTGTGGTGGAACTATACAACATACTTAAAATTAGCTAGTATATATAGTTGAACTAGCTATTTCAGTACGTGGTTGGCAACAATTGGGGAAAAGTTTGGTCGGTTCAGCTGTCGAGTTGAACTATTTGTATAAATTAAGAACGACTGCTTAATCTATGAATGAAATCTACGCTTAATTACTGAATTTTAGTTGCAAAAAGTAGATAGTGCTAGTGATTTTTAGCTGCATATTTTGACAAATCGCAGTGTTACAAGGATTGACAAATGGCAATGTTACTAGATCAACAAATGTCAATCTTTCCAGTGTGACAAATGGCAACATACCCAATATGACAGATGCAAATCTTACCAAATTGTTTGTACGTGGTTGCACATGGGTCATCCAAAACAACCGTTTGCGTTGAAGGAATGCACAAAATCCTGCGCTGCGAATTTTCCCTCGATTTAAGGGGGGAGACCATAGCTCTCACTTTGCATACGGGTGTTCTATCTAAAACGTTTGTGATCAAGAGCTGCAGAAATCCTGCTCGACACATTTTCTCTTAGCTTCCTGGGGAAGCTGTCGGTTTGCATACAGGTGTTCTAACTAAAACGTTTGCGATGAAGAGCTGCACAGATCTTGCTAGGCACATTTTCCCTTGGCTTCCTGGGGAAGTTGTCAGTTTTGCATACGGGTGTTCTAACTAAAATGTTTGCGATGAGTGTTTTATATTTAAAAATCGTATTAAACTGCGGTTTGGGCGCCATTAATGGAGAGGATGTGAGCAAGGCGGGCGGCCATGGAAGTCAAAGGGCTCACTTCCCGGTGAGCCTGTGCGGCGTACAGCTCGCACGCTTCCCGGTGAGCCTCCGCATTGGAGTACAACTCGCACGCCTCCCGTTTAGTCAAGCACTCAGGCACATGTCCTCACGGCACCTCCTAGCCAATTAAAGAGTGAGGCGTGGCGTCACGTGAATGGTTAGCAGAACGCACACAATTTTAATTATACAAACCGTTTGAGATGTTACAGTGGAAGCTATTTATTTCAAAATGCCTTTATTGGCTGTTATTCGAGTGCGCCTTCTCTCAAAATGGACACGAAAAATACCACAACATGTCGAGTGCCATTTCATGATAGCATGCCAAGTTTCATGAATTTTAGACGAGTTTTGGATTCACAAGAATTTAAAAACAAAGTATCACAACGTTTTGCCGGCAATCAACAATGCCCTGATGTTTGAAATTCATTCCCATTTCTTTGCATGGGGCCTAAGCATGCACCGAAGGACACATATTTGATATTTCAACCAATTTATATGCACTGGAGCATGTGCATGCAGTTCAAATTTGAATTATGCACATAAAATGCCTAGAAAACCTAGTTAATGTATAAAAATGTCCAAACGAACCCCGAAAAATTCCAAAATTAAACACAACACTCCTGTTGTTCTATGTTGACACTAGAAATTTTTTGAAAGCAATAAGAGGCAATGGATATCATTTTGTCCCCAAAGGTGGCACACTCCCTACCGAAACCATCACGCTTGTTGTGAGAAGCTCTGGTTTGTGAGAAGGTTATACCCAAACCTGCCCCAAATGGGACAAAAAATTTAGCACGGCATGTTGATGCCGCTCCATGATAGCATGCCAAGTTTCATGAATTTCAGATGAGTTTTAGATTTACTAGAATTTAAAAACCAAGTATCTCAATGTTTGCGGCGGAGTGACGATGGCAGGGTGTTTGAAATTCATTCCCATTTCTTGCATGGGACCTAAGCATGCAACCAAGAACACAAACTTGATTTTCAACCAGTTTATATGCATTGGAGCATGTGCATGTAGTTCAAATTTCAATTATGCACCCGAAATGCCTGGAAAACCCAGTTAATGTATAAAAATGTCCAAACGAACCCGAAAAAATTCCAAAATTAAACACAACACTCATGTTGTTCTATGTTGACACTAATTTTTTTGAAAGCAATAAGAGGCAATGGATATCGTTTCGTCCCCAAAGGTGGCACGTTCCCTACTGAAACCATCACGCTTGTTGTGAGAAGCTCTGGTTTGGGAGAAGCTTATACCCAAAACTGCCTCAAATGGAACAAATATTTTACCACGGCATGTTGATGCCGCTCAATGATAGCATGCCAAGTTTCACGAATTTCAGACGAGGTTCGGATTTACTACAATTTTAAAACCAAGTATCTCATTGTTTGCAGCCGAGTGACGGTGGCAGGGTGTTTGAAATTCATTCCCATTTCTTGCGTGGTACCTAAGCATGCACCAAAGGACACAGATTTGATTTTTCAACCAATTTATATGCACTGGAGCATGTGCATGTAGTTCAAATTTGAATTATGCACATAAAATGCCTGGTAAACCCAGTTAATGTATAAAAAATGTCCAAACGAACCCCGAAACATTCCAAAATTAAACACAACACTCCTGTTGTTCTATGTTGACAGTAGAAATTTTTTGAAAGCAATAAGAGGCAACGGATATCGTTTCGTCCCAAAGGTGGCACGTTCCCTATCGAAACCATCACGCTTGTTGTGAGAAGCTCTGGTTTGGGAGAAGCTTATACCCAAACCTGCCCCAAATGGGACAAATTTTTTACCACGCCATGTTGATGCCGCTCCATGCTAGCATGCCAAGTTTCATGAATTTCAGACGAGTTTTGGATTACTAGAATTTAAAAACCAGGTATCTCAATGTTTGCGGCCGAGTGACGGTGGAAGGGTGTTTGACATTCATTCCCATTTCTTGCATGGGACCTAAGCATGCAACCAAGGACACAGATTTGATTTTCAACCCGTTTATATGCACAAGAGCATGTGCATGTAGTTCAAATTTGAATTATGCACCTGAAATGCCTTCAAAACGAAGTTAATGTATAAAAACGTCCAAACGAACCCTAAATATTTCCAATTTTTTTGACGACACACCTATAGTTGCATGTTCACTGCAGATAAAAGTTCTAGCAATTCAAACACCATCCTTTGCAGCTGTGACCCCATTACGTAATTCAAATCAAGACGAAAAATCAAGTAGATCGCACATAGTTTATTATCACCAACCGTGTGAGATGCAACACAAAATATCTTGGAGCACCGTCGGAGTGTCAAGCACACTAGGCCGCTCCTCAAATATTATTTCATTGTTCAATCGTCACCGGTGAAAGGTGGGGATGAGGACCCGCGTCATGAGGGCAACTTCGGTGGCCCACTCCGGCGAGAGCGCGGCCACAGCCTCCAGGCGCGTGCAAACAAGCTTCGTGAGGGCAACCGCAATCTGCGTACGGGTGGCCAAGGCAACCCAAATGGCCGATGTTGCTTCTTAGGCGGCGGCAGCAACATCTGCCTCGGGGATAGCAACTGGCGAGAGCGGCACAACAGCTGTCCATTCCGCAGCGGCAGCCTTAGCCCTGATGGAGGCCGCCCACCACCATGTCGAGGCCGTCCACGCCCAGCTCGTGGCGGTCACCGCACAAATCGAATGAAGCTTCTCCGACAACTGTCGGCAACCCATGGCCGAAGAGTTGGCAATCACCGAGAGAGTTCGAGCAGCCGTCCGTTCCTGCGCAGCATACCTTGCCATGATGGAGCCCGCCAAAGCCCAGATCGCGGCCGCCCACGCCCATCTCGTGGCGGCCTATTCCAAAGATATGGGGGACGCGGATGGCAAGATGCTTGTCGAGTATGGTGCAATTGATGCCATGGAGCCCCTTCCCCCAGAGACCATCTGGCGCGAGCTGGACATGGAGGAGGTGGCGGAGATCGACGAGCACCAACCATAGTAGTACTCTTTGTTTTGTTTAATTAAGAGCGCGGTCTTTAATTTGTTAGAGTAATGTTTAGGTCAGCTACCTCTTTTTAATTGTTGAACTTGGTCGATTAAGAAGTGTGGGTGTGCTGTAGTCTCCTTTGTGTACCCAAATTATGCAATGACGTGGATGACCACTGTAACCAGGGAAATTCGAACCAAAATTTTTGATGTTCAAACTCATCACACACGGGTTAAGCTATCTGAATCGTTTGTGATGTTCACATATCGTACACAGTTCTGAATAAGGGACCCTGTCTGATGACACATTGCACGCCAGTTTTTTCGTTGAAGCGATTCCAGAATTTCGGCTTTGTTGGATAACGGGTTCCGGAAAAACCCTTAAGGTTCGAACTCTGGGGTGCGCGCGAAGTTCTTTCCCTCCTACCGATCCACGCCCTAGCTTGCTAAGATCTCGCGGACGAACTCAGCGAAATCACAACACAAGAGACACAAGATTTATACTGGTTCGGTCCACCGTTGTGGTGTAATACCCTACTCCAGTGTGGTGGTGGTGGATTGCCTCTTGGGCTGATGATGAACAGTACAAGGGGAAGAACAGCCTCCTGAGGTTGAGGTGTTCTTGTTCTTGGCGAACTTGTGTGCGTGGATTCGCTCAGCTCGGGCTTGCTTGCGAGCTCCGAACTCCGTGCCTGCTACGGTGGTGGCTGGTTCTGCTTATATAGGCCCTTGTCCTCTTCCCAAATATTGAGCGGGAAGGGAGCCAACAACGGCCAATTTGAAAGGGGACAACTAGTACAGCTTATCCTGACAAAAGCGGTCTTTGCCTGCAAAAGGCTCTGGTGGTGACACCGCCTTGGGCTCCATGGTGACCTCCATCTTGCCGTCCTGCTGTTCTTGGTCTCGTTGCACCGATATGGAAACCTTTGCATGATGCCTCGATACTCCGTGCCTGCGCTTGCTTCCTTAGCACCAAAGGGGAAACAAGGACACTGCGCGCGCTCGCGCCCGCCTGGTCTCGGTCATCATGGCTCACGTCACGAGAACCTCACGAGGTTTGCCTTGCCTTGATCTCTCCACCCCTCGCGAGCCAACCCGGTGAGGCCGCTCCTGAGGAGGTCTTGTGCCGTCTGCCTCGTGAGTGTCTTGGATGCCTTGTTGATGAAGATGGGCCATACATGCCTACTAGCACAGCCACGCCGTGGGCCGCAGGCAGGCAAGTCTGGGGACCCCCGTTCCCAGAACACCGACAGTAGCCCCCGGGCCCAAGGCGCGCTTGGGCTTGGCTTCGAGGCGAAGCCAAAGGTCAAGCACGGAGCGCCGCGGGCCCGAAAAGCCTGCGGCCTTGGTCGACGCGTGGCGGTTGATTGGACGTGGGCGTCTCCGCTTCCCCACGCTGCCTCGGCAACTACCGTCTTGACAAGGGCTGGCACAGACAGTGCTTACCTTTACTGCTCCCTTTCGCCTTGCTCCAGATCCCCCTTCTCGCTCCTTGCTATCGAAACCTCCAAATCTGCTCCAACCTTCCTCCTCACCCGTGACCAATGGCGCCGCGCAAGGTCAAGTCTTCCTCATCGCCGGCTTGGTACGAACCAGCGCTCAACGCGCCCAATGTCTCTGAGAAGAACCTCGCCGCCATGCGCTTGCTAACGGCGGGGGAGAGCAACGAGATGGGGAAGACGGAGCTCCGGGTTGCCTCCGATGTGCTGGAGCCCGAGGGAAGCGCGTTCTTCCCCTTCTTCACGAGCAGCATCGCCGCGGGGTTGGTTCCCCCCCTTCTCTGACTTCTTCTATGAGGTCCTCGGCCACTACAGGCTGCAGGTGCTGCATCTTCATCCCAACTCCATCCTTCTCCTATCCCTCTTCGCCTACTATTGCGAGGCGTATCTGGGCGTGATGCCGTCCGTGGCTCTGCTGCGCCACTTCTTCTTCCTCCGCATCAGCGAGGGCCATATCTCCGGGTGCGCCAATTTCATTGCGGCCGGCAAGGCCAACTCGATCTCGAACACCGGGAAGAAGGCCGACAACCTCAGGGCAAATGGGTCATGATGGGCGCCAAGTGCGTCCACCCGCGCTTGGCGCTGCCGACGGAGATGCCCAAGTCTGGCAAGGGGTGGTCTCGTGTAGAGCTTACTGATGAGCGGGCGTCGTCGGTGCTGGAGCAAATGAAGGCCGACCTGAGGCCGGGAAACACGAGGGCAGCCAAGGTGACAGGGGCCATGCTCCTGAGGGAATTCTGGACGCTGCGCGTTGCTCCTCTTCAAGCGCGCGCGTGCCCCTTGTGGAGGCTCGGGGATGAAGAGGACAAGATTCTCCTGAGCCCGGAGCCCTTGCCTGACGATGAGCTGTCTGCAGTTTTACGCCTCTTGGTCGAGGACAACCAAGAGTACCCTCCGAGTGCCTTTGTTCCTCTGTTCTGCCGTACGGACTGGGACCAGGTCGTGGCCGCCAGGCCTACCTTCGACGGGCGCGGGCTGGTGCCACCGGCGCCTATCGGGGCCCCTGCTGCGCCGAAGCCAGTGGAGCGGTCTTCTGACGAGTCCCGTGGGAAGGAAGAAGAAGAAGAGGTGGACTCGGAGGCGTCCCCCGAGGAGATGGGGGAAACTTCCCCCTTGAGCAAAGCTGACATCCTCCGCGCCCTGCTTGACAACACCGAGGTCGATGCCCGCCAGGAGGAGGGAGAGCTGCCCGCTATCCTGACGAGGGGCAGGTCGTCGCTGGTTTCTCGGGGCGCTGCCCCTGCCATGACGCCGCCGGGAGCTGCCACGGCCCTTCTGCTGCGCCGTCTTCTGCTCCCGGAGCCCGTGTGCCCTCTCCTCAGGCTTCGAAGCTTTCGGGTCTTAGGCTCCCCAAGCGGAAGGTGGACTATGTCGCGGTGGATCAGTAATTGCTTCGAGCTTCGCCTCGTTCCTGCTCGTACTTGCTATTTTCTGACGTTCACCCTTGGTTGATCAGGCCGATGCCTTCGGCGAAGAAAAGGAAGGAAGATACAGCGGCCGCGCCCCCTCTGTGGAGAAAGGAGGCGACAGCACTCGCACCTCCCCATCCCGGTCGCCCTCGCGAGGCCAAGAGGAGCATTGTCGGGAGGAGTCAGCCCCCGTGGCCCCGCTGGCTCCGGAAGTGCTGGTGCCTGGCTCGGCTGATGAGGCCCCAAAGGCTCGGGAGGCCTTGATCTCCCAGGCTCTGGTGACAACGCCGCCCCCTCCTTCTGCGCCTCTGGCCCCAGGTTCTTCTGCTTCCTCTGCCACCTTGGAGCGCGTCCTTTTGGGGATGGCCCAGCTGCGGGAAGATCTCCTGGGCGCGGGCCCGCGCCTGGTAGCCGGGCGCCTGGAGCTGGCCTCTGGCTGGCTTCACTCTGACTTGGCGGTTCGAGCGTCGCTGAGCTAGGCCACGGCAGCCTCCGAGAAGGAGAAGCAGGCCGCCACCAAAGCTGCGGCCGATCGCGAGGCGGCGCTGAAGGACGCCGAGGCCACCCGCGACCGCTGCCGAGAGCTGGAGAACGAGCTGAAGAGCCTGCGTGACCAGCGCGCAGAAGAAGCACGGGGCCGCCAGGCGAAGGAGGAGGAGATGAGGGCCCGGGAGGACGCCATCAAGGGCCACGACGCCGAGCTGGGAGAGCTGGCAAAGGCGCAGGCCGCAGAGCGCAGTCGGCTGGAGGAGTTGGAGCGGAAGGCGAGGCGAAGGAGGTCGATCTTGACAACAAGGTGACGGTCCTGGCTGAAGTCCGCGTGGCCTTCTCGCTTCTTGAGGAGAGGTCCAGCGTGGCGCTGAAGTCACTGTACGAGAAGGGCTTGGAGAAGCTCGCTGAGGATGGCCCTGCTCAGCTGCTTCCCCACTTGGTGAAGGCGCTTGAGGAAGTCGTGGAGGGCATCAGTTCCATGGCTGAGGCAGAGGCTCACGTCCTTTCTTCAGCTGCACTGACGCGTGTCTTCAGCCATCTGTACCTTCGCGACCCCAACGCTCGTCTTGACGAGCTGCTGGAGCCTGTAACCGATGAACACTGCACGGCTACCGCCGCAGCCGTGAAAGGTCAAGTGGAGGCCCTGCTGAAGAAGTTCCGCGGCTTCGTCCTCCCGCCCTCGACCGGTGATGCCACCGATCCTGCGGCTCCATCTAGCAGTGCAGGTGAAGGCGACGCTACCAAGGGAGGAGCACCTTCTGCGGGTGATGGCGGTGTCCAGGGGTGACTTGCTTGCGGCTGCTTCCCTGTTTTATCCCTGCAACATGTATCATGCCTCGTGGAGGCGTTTAAATTCGTGCTTGGTATTTGGGAGAACGATATGGCTTGTAATATTTGCTTTGAGATTTTGCGATTTTCTTCCTATTTGCTTTGTGTTCTGCGTCGGCAGAGCCTGGCCTCGCGCATACCTCAACCGCCGTTGGGCCCGCCGGAGACCAGGACGGACCAAGGAGTGAGGGGCTACGTGACCAGTTAGGCTCCTGAGTTGCGATGCTCAGGAGTCCCCCTTGACGCGCAAACGGCCTATAGGAAGAATACGCGAGGATAGGTTGGTGTTCTACGTCGGCAGAGCCCGAGCCCGCGCATAACTCAACCGTCGTTGGGCCGACCGAAGACCAGGACGGACCAAGGAGTGAGGGGCTACGTGACCAGTTAGGCTCCTGAGTCGCGATGCTCAGGAGTCCCCCTTGACGTGCAAACAATCTCCATACCTGCCCTCGCCGAGGCTCGGCTCGGGAGGGGCGTGCGATGACCAGGTCCGAGGGACCTGGCTTGGGCAGCGTGCGCTTGGGCGTGACCCGAGCGCAGACCCCGTGCCCAGCCCCCTCGCGCGACTCTCCCGAGGGGAGGCGTTGCGGTGAGGCCGGACACTGAGCTCTGGGCTCCCTGAGGTTGGTACGGCTGTGAGGCCGCCCTCAGTTGTTTATCACCAGCGCGGAGCATAGTGGTTCCTGTAGGATCGGAAGTATGTCTAGAGGGGGGGGGGGTGATTAGACTACTTGACCAAATAAAAATCTAGCCTTTTCCAAATTTTAGTTCTTGGCAGATTTTAACAACTTAGCACAAATCAAGCAATCAACCTACACATGCAGTTCTAAGAGTATAGCAGCGGAATGTAAAACAATTGCATATGAAGGTAAAGGGATGAGTTTGAGGGAGCAAACGCAATGTTGACACAGAGATTTTTTATCCGTGGTTCCGATAGGTGGTGCTATCGTACATCCACATTGATGGAGACTTCAACCCATGAAGGGTAACGGTTGCGCGAGTCCACGGACGGCTCCACCCACGAAGGGTCCATGAAGAAGCAACCTTGTCTATCCCACCATGGCCGTCGCCCACGAAGGACTTGCCTCACTAGGGTAGATCTTCACGAAGTAGGCGATCTCCTTCCCCTTACAAACTCCTTGGTTCAACTCCACAATCTTATCGGAGGCTCCCAAGTGACACCTAGCCAATCTAGGAGATACCACTCTCCAAGAAGTAACAAATGGTGTGTTGATGATGAACTCCTTGATCTTGTGCGTCAAATGATAGTCTCCCCAACACTCAACTCTCTCTCATAGGATTGGATTTGGTAGAAAGAAGATTTGAGTGGAAAGCAACTTGGGGAAGGCTAGAGATCAAGATTTATGTGGTTGGAATGGAATATCTTGACCTCAACACAAGTGTAGGTGGTTCTCTCTCAGAAAATATGTATTGGAAGTGTAGGCATGTTCTGATGGCCCTCTCCACGAATGGAGAGTGGGTGGAGGGGTATTTATAGCCTCCACACAAAATCTAACCGTTACACACAAATCACCAAACTCGGTGGGACTGATTCAGAGAACTCGGTCAGACCGATTTGGTTCAAAATGTGAACGTTAGGATTCTCGGTGGGACCGACATGTCAACTCAGTGGGACCGATTTCATTAGGGTTAGGGCATAACGTAATCTCGGTGAGACCGATTACACAAACTCGGTGGGACCGATTTTGGTAATAGTCAAACAGAGAGTTGGTCAGGCAAACTCGCTGGGACCGATTCGCTCATCTCGGTTGGACCGAAATGTTACGAAAAGGAAACAGAGTGTTTGCATTGCAATCTCGATGGGACCACATCGCTCATCTCGGTTTGACCGAAATGTTACGAAGGGAAGCAGAGAGATTACAATCCCATCTTGGTGAGACCGAGATCCCTATCGGTGAGACCGAAAAGACTAGGGTTTCTTTCAGTGGCTATGTCAACTGAACTCGGTGGTGCCAGATAGAAAGAATCGGTGGGGCCGAGTTGGATATTTGGTGGGGGACATATGTGGATATGAGAAAGTAGTGGAGGGTTTTGGAGCATATCACTAAGCATTTTGAGCAAGCACCTCATTAAGCAACACCTCATTCCTTCTTAATAGTATTGGCTTTTCCTATAGACTCAATGTGATCTTGGATCACTAAAATAGAAAATGTAGAGTCTTGTGCTTTGAGCTTGAGCCAATCTTTTGTCCTTAGCATTTTGAAGGGTCCACTTTCTAATCCATGCCATGCCAATCATTGAGCTTTCCTGAAATATCTATCTTGAAATAGCATTAGCTCAATGAGCTATATGTTGTTAGGAATTACCAAAACCACCCAGGGATAGTTGCACTTTCAATCTCCCCCTTTTTGGTAATTGATGACAACATATAGATCAAAGCTTCCACAAATGATAAATAGTATTGAAAAACATCGTCGCTTCGAGAAGTATGTGATAAGCAAGAGCTCCCCCTAAATTTGTGCATTATTTAAAATTTGCTTTTGAATGCAAATGCACAATCGATTAGGATCATGGGTTACTCTTCCATGTCACATACATCTTGGTGGAGCGCTCAAAATGATAGAAGTTAAAGCATGCACTCATCACCAAAACAAGTGAATGATCATCTAGGATATAAGAGATAATATCATCCAACAAGCATTAAGGGTAGCATATGATCAAACACAAGATCAAACAAATATCTCACACAAGAACACAATAAATTTTCAAACCAAACCAAATAAGTGCAAAGAGAGATAAAAACCAACACACTCTCTCTCTCTCGAAGCCTATGATCTATACATTTTTCTCCCCCTTTGGCAACAAGTTACCAAAAAGTACTTGCCTTTGCCCATCTTTATCCAAGATGTACTTGCCTTTGCCCATCTTTGAGTTGATTAGCTCCTGAATGTGTGGGGCATACCCACAACTTCTCTTCTGATCAGCTGCAGTCCTCTTGATTGTTTCAACAATTAGGCTCATGACTTTGAACTTCTGTGGGACATCAAATATGTGCAGCAAGTTTATAGCATGTCCTCTGATCATCTTGTGATCACCTGACTTGGGTAGCAGTGTGTGCCTTAAGATCCAGTTGATTGTTGGCAGACCAGACAACAGGTAGTGAACCGATCCAAACTTATGTGTATCCAAAGCAGCATCTGGGATCTCCTTGTACATGTTAGCCATACTGTTGTGGTCTTTCTTCTTCTCTGCATAAATGTCCAAGTCATCCTCATGTTCCTCAGGAGCATTTATAATCTTGGCCCACTCATCAACTATAGATTGGTACCTAGTACCCTCAGACATCCATACAATTCTTCCATCTGGATAGAAGTGGGCAGTGGAGTAAAACTGCATGATGAGCTCATCATTCCACTTGGTGAGCTTCCGGGCAACAAAAGTATCCACTCCACATGCCTGAAAGCTATCAAGCACTCCAGGGAAGTGATCCTCATTCTCCTTGATAAATTCCTAGTCAGCCCATCTCATATCACACACAATGGGCTTCTTGTCAAGCAAAACAGTCTCATAGAAGTCCTGCTATTCCTTAGTGTGAAACCTGTAGTCCACAGCAGTTCTTCTCCTGATATCATATGGATCAGACTGTCTCCATAGTCTCAATCCTGCATCCTTCCTGATCTTCATGTTCTCTGCAACTGGGTGTGCATCAGTGTGGTCAGGGATCTTGGGCTTTAGCTTCCTCAAAACAACAGAATCATCATCTTCTTCTTCAGCAGCTTGAGGCACTGGGGCGTTGTTCTTTTCTTCAGCAGGGATATTCCTAGTGCTCCTCTTGGGTTTTGGCTTTGGAGCTGGAGCAGCAGCCTTGGGAGCAGCTTTGGGCTTTGATGGAGCAGCCCCTGCTTTGATTGCATCTCCCATAAGCTTTTGTGCTTTGGGTGCTGGTGTAGCATCCTCTTGCTCTTCTTCTGAATCTCTCCTCATTGAGGGCTTGCCAAGAACTTTGGCAGTAGTGGTTCTGGCCCTTTTCTTCTTACCATCACCTGCTGCTTCTCCATCATCTGATTCAATGGTAAACTTCATGGTTTCCCCTGTGGCAACTTTCCTTGGCTTTGACATTGGCTGTCTTCTTGCTGGCATCTTAGTTTTCATACCAAGCTTTGTTGCAGCTGTGCCATACTCTTTCTTTAGCACCTTCTTCTTTGAAGTGGCTTCATCTTCAACTGCCACATAATCTTCATCTTCAGAGTCAGAATTCCTCTTCTTCCTTGTCCTGGTGGCAGCCTTTGGCAGATTGCTGGGAGTGCTCCTGCTGCCATCATCATAGCTGCTAGAGGGATCTGAACCCTCACTCATCTGCACCTGTTGCTCAGACCTGTTCTGACTATCACTCTGGGCAGACATCTCTGCAAATACTCTGACAGCAGACCTTGTGAATAGGTTATAGATGAGGTAGAGTAGATGAGCATCACAAAGTACATGAGTTTTGCAAAAAAGGATGACCTAAAAACTTAGTTTTAGTTCTTCACAGAAAGCATTTCGGATCTACCGATTTGTAAACTCGGTGATACCGAAGCAGCTTTTGGAACCTAAACTAGTGAACTCGGTCAGACCGAGTCACAGTTCGGTGGTACCGAGACTGCTAGGGTTTCACAAAGAATCGAACTCGGTCACACCAATTTTCAATTTTCGGTCAGACCGAAAACGCGTGTGCTCTGGCCTAAGCCAAAATCGGTGAGACCGATTTCTACAACTCGGCCGGTCCGAGATGAATTCGGTGGAGACCTAACCCTAAATTTTCAAATCAAAACTAATCTACGGGATGTTTTCGCTGGACAGGATGATTTCAATCGTGGCAACAATCATGGCAAAGCAATGTGCTAAGAATTGGAGTTAAGGATTAGCACAAAGATCAAGTTCATACCCTAGTTCTGCGACAAACTTGCTATGGCGGCAACGGCGGTGAAGATTTCCGTTGACGGCGGCGGAGACCAGCGGCGGGAGGTTGGTGGCAACGAGAGGACGATCCGGAGACCCGAAGAGGCATAGCAGGTTACGCGCGGGCGAGGAGGTTCGGAAATTTTTCCAAAATTTGGCCCGTCGGTATATATAACCTGACCCTGTCGGTGTGACAGAGTGGAACGACTCGGTGGCACCAAGATGCAAAACTGCAAGCAGTTACTGCAACTCAGTGTGACCGAAAGGTTCTAATCGGTTGCACCGAGATTGAAAACCCTAGATCAACTTAGTGACTCGGTAGGACCGAAAAGGATGAATCAGTCAGACCGAGATGCACAAAGAGGTTTTGGAGGTTTAAGTCTATGACGAATCGGGAACTCCGAGTGCTCCTCACACAGAGTGGTTCAAATCTGACTTGATCAAACTTTGTGATGTAGCATGAATAGAGTTTGAGACGAGGAAAGCATAGATAGCTAGAGGGAGTTCTTAGGCATTCTTGTCCATCCATTTGGCAAAAGAGAAAGAGCCAAACAATCAAAACAACAAATGGATGTCCTCGAATGAGTAAAATATGCAACCAACATGCTCACACAATAAAATGGCAAATGAAATATGTGACAAAAGCATGCACAAACACTCTAGCATCTATCAAGCAATTTGGCGATGACTCGGTCATCTATATATGAGTATATTGACTCAGGAGTCAAATGAGAACATTTGATCATAGGTCATACTCATCATTTAAGCACAAGTGGGGTTACCACTTTTACATAAAGCATTGATGTGTTCACACCATTAGAGTTGCTTTAACTCAATTCATTAGAGTAAAGCTCCCCCTAGATGTGATATCCCCCCTTAGAGGGATGAACTAACCTTGGGTTTTGTCGATGATGACTTCATGTAGGTGTTGATGTAGATGCTCAATGTTGATGTAGATCATTTGGAGCAATCCTTTGGAGTGAGTTGCACTTTCAATACCTACACGGGTTAGTCCCACAAGGAACAAACAAGGATATCCATAGACATAGAGTGATGCATACACAAGATGATGTCCATGAAAGCATTGGGTTACCTTGTCCCTTGTCTTACCAACAAGAGGGTTTGTGGCTCCTTGAACTAGTGCAAGATATGGAAGTTGTTTGCACTTGTTCTCGCCAAAATGATAAGAGTGAAGTATGTTGGCGGAGTCACCCTCAAGAACTCTCTAGTTCTTCTTCTTCTGGATCCACACCATCTTCATGGGAATCCTTGGAGTTGTAGTTGTACTTGATGAAGTAGAACTGGATGTAGTCTTGGGAACCCACTTGACCAAGGCCTTGGGTGCTTCTTCAAATGCATCAATTTCCTCTTGAAGCTTGTCCTTGCCTTTTTGCTTGTGGTCTTGTGGTGGAAGATCATCTTGAGCTTGTGTCCCTTTGAAAGAAGTAGGATCATACTTCTCTTGTTGAGGAACAAACTTAGTCTTGGGGTATTGATCTTCTTCCCACTCAACTCCATTGGCATTGAACTTTCGTTCAGAACAAACACCTTGATTCTTCCCGTGTCTTCCTTGCTTGCGTACAATTTCCTCAAATTGCTTACTTCCGGCAAGGCTCTTGTAAACACCTTTCTCTATAATTCCCTTCAATAAGCTATTTTCTTTCTCAAGTGTAACTTGGCTAAGAGAATCATTAGTGGGATCAAGAGAACTACTAGAAGCAACAACATTGGATTTAGCATGATTGTTGTTACTACTAGATGAAGCATCTTTCTTGTTCTTGTTGCTAGATTTACCTTGTGGCATGTAAGTAGACAAGAGTAAACGCTTGGCAATGTAAGAAGAACTTTTCTTGCAAATATCATCATTGATTGCCTTTAAAAACTCATGCTCTTGCTCAAGGTTGAGCTTTTCAAAGCGTAGCTTATCATGAGTCTTTAAAAGTTCTCGATGATTTTCCAAGGTAGTTTCATGAGCTAACTTAAGAGTGTTTAGTTCTTTAGTTAGACGCTCAATCTCCTTCTTATCATCGTCATTCATTTTATCTTGATTAGCATGATTAATTGACGTTTCATCATAGTTTTCATCATTAGAGTTGTCAACAAGTAAATCATCATCACCTAGCAAATCATCTTCATCACTATTGAAATCAACATACTCGGATGTGTTACCTTTGGACCTTTGTCCATGAAGCATCTTCCAATTCCTTCATTTGGTGAGTCAAATATGTCGTAGGAGTTGGTTGACACAAGTGCTAGACCGGCAACACCTTCGTCTTGAGTATATTCGGAGTCGGAGTGATAACTTCTTTCGGAGTGATTGTCGGAGTCGGAGCCGGATACCCATTCACCAACATGAGCTTGATCTCTTCTTTTTGTGTAGCTCCTTGATGACTTATCCTTCCTTTCTGAGTCCTTGCTTCTCGGAGAGGGTCTTCGTTCATAACGATCATCTCTACAACTCCTTTCTCTTGGTGGTGATTCTTCTCTTCTACTTCTTCTTTTGGGAGAATCTTCTCTTCTTTTGTAGGGAGCCTTACACTCATTGAGGTAGTGTCCAGGTCTTCCACAATTGTAGCAATTACGCTCATGACTAGAAGATCTTTTGTCATTGTAGGACCTTGACTTGGAACTTCTTTCTTTGCCTCTACTCTTGTAGAACTTGTTGAAGTTCTTTACCATTAGGCTCAATTCTTCATTGAAGGTGTGTTTCTCACTTGATGATGTGGGAGCATCACACGAGGCTTTGTAAGCACCACTAGACTTGTTGTGAAGCTCTTCCTTATCCTTGAGTGACATCTCATGAGCAACAATTCTTACAATGATTTCCGTTGGCTTGAGATCTTTGTAATTGGGCATCATTTGGATCAATGTGCACACGGTATCATATTTTCCATCCAAGGCTCTTAGGATCTTCTTGATGATGAATTTGTCGGTCATCTCTTCACTTCCCAAGCCGGCAATCTCATTTGTGATGAGAGCAAGCCTAGAGTACATTTCGGCGACACCTTCACCATCCTTCGTTTTGAACTTGTCAAGTTGACTTTGAAGCACATCCAATTTGGATTCCTTGACGGAGTCGGTACCTTCGTGCATATCAATCAAAGTATCCCAAATTTCCTTTGCATTCTCAAGACGGCTGATTTTGTTGAATTCTTCGGGGCACAATCCATTGAAGAGAATATCACAAGCTTGACCATTGTATTGTAGCATCTTCAACTCTTCCGCGGTAGCTTCACGGTTTGGTTCTCTCCCATCAAAGAATTCACCTGCAAGCCAATACACACAATAGCCCAAACGGCGGGGTTATGTCCAAGAATATGCATTTTCATCTTATGCTTCCAACTAGCAAAATTTGTACCATCAAAGTAAGGACCTCTACGGTGGTAATTTCCCTCGCTAGCCGCCATACTCTCATAGGTTGTGAAACCAAGGCTCTGACCACCAAAAGCTATGGAAATCAAAGCAAATGGAGACCAAAGCTCTAATACCACTTGTAGGATCGAAGGTATGTCTACAGGGGGGGTGATTAGACTACTTGACCAAATAAAAATATAGCCTTTTCCCAATTTTAGTTCTTGGCAGATTTTAACAACTTAGCACAAATCAAGCAGTCAACCTACACATGCAATTCTACGAGTATAGCGGCGGAATGTAAAACAATTGCATATGAAGGTAAAGGGATGAGTTTGAGGGAGCAAACGCAATGTTGACACAGAGATTTTTTATCCGTGGTTCCGATAGGTGGTGCTATCGTACATCCACGTTGATGGAGACTTCAACCCAGGAAGGATAACGGTTGCTCGAGTCCATGGAGGGCTCCACCCACGAAGGGTCCACGAAGAAGCAACCTTGTCTATCCCACCATGGCCGTCGCCCACGAAGGACTTGCCTCACTAGGGTAGATCTTCACGAAGTAGGCGATCTCCTTGCCCTTACAAACTCCTTGGTTCAACTCCACAGTCTTGTCGGAGGCTCCAAAGTGACACCTAGCCAATCTAAGAGACACCACTCTCTAAGAAGTAACAAATGGTGCGTTGATGATGAACTCCTTGCTCTTGTGCTTCAAATGATAGTCTCCCCCACACTCAACTCTGTCTCATCGGATTGGATTTGGTAGAAAGAAGATTTGAGTGGAAAGCAACTTGGGGAAGGCTAGAGATCAAGATTTATGTGGTTGGAATGGAATATCTTGACCTCAACACAAGTGTAGGTGGTTCTCTCTCAGAAAATATGTATTGGAAGTGTAGGCATGTTCTGATGTCTCTCTCCATGAATGAAGAGTGGGTGGAGGGGTATTTATAGCCTCCACACAAAATCTAACCGTTACACACAAATCACCAAACTCGGTGGGACCGATTCAGAGAACTTGGTCAGACCGTTTTGGTTCAAAATGTGAACGTTAGGATTCTCGGTGGGACCGACATGCCAACTCGGTGGGACCGATTTCATTAGGGTTAGGGCATAACGTAATCTCAGTGAGACCGATTACACAAACGGTGGGACCGATTTTGGTAATAGTCAAACAGAGAGTTGGTCAGGCAAACTCGCTGGGACCGATTCGCTCATCTCGGTTGGACCGAAATGTTACGAAAAGGAAACAGAGTGTTTGCATTGCAATATCGGTGGGACCGATCGCTCATCTCGGTTTGACCGAAACATTACGAAGTGAAACAGAGAGATTACAATCCCATCTTGGTGAGACCGAGATCCCTATCGGTGAGACCGAAAAGACTAGGGTTTCTGGCAGTGGCTATGTCAACTGAACTGGGTGGCGCCGGATAGAAAGAATCGGTGGGACCGAGTTAGATATTTGGTGGGGGACATATGTGGATATGAGAAAGTAGTGGAGGGTTTTGGAGCATATCACTAAGCATTTTGAGCAAGCACCTCATTAAGCAACACCTCATCCCTTCTTAATAGTATTGGCTTTTCGTATAGACTCAATGTGATCTTGGATCACTAAAATAGAAAATGTAGAGTCTTGTGCTTTGAGCTTGAGCCAATCTTTTGTCCTTAGCATTTTGAAGGGTCCACTTTCTAATCCATGCCATGCCAATCATTGAGCTTTCCTGAAATATTTATCTTGAAATAGCATTAGCTCAATGAGCTATATGTTGCTAGGTACCAAAACCACCCAGGGATAGTTGCACTTTCACTTCCACTTGTGCACGGGCATAGCCGCTCCTCGGCAGTGTCGACGGCCAGCGCGGAGCATGGTGCTTCCACTTGGGCGTGGAAGGGGGGCTCCCTACTGCGGAGAGCCCCCGGGGCGTGTACAGCCCCGCTCTGACACGTGGCTTGCACGGCAGGGCTAGACGAGGTGTATCTGGGCACTCGTGAGCAAGCGCGGGACTCACGAGGCCCTACCTCAAGGCGGGTTGCGCCTGGTCTTGGTTCTTGTTTGCTGTGCTGGTCCTGCGAGGTGGTCAGACAACCTGCGCCGAACGAATCTCCTGAGGTTATCGCGTGAGGGGGCCAAGCACGAACGACCCCACGAGGTGACGTGAACGGGGCCGGCCCGCCAGACAGAGCTCAGCCGTTGGATTTATTGACGCTGCAGGGACGGGCCTGAGCACAGACGTCGTGCCTAGCCTACTCACGCGAAGGATCCCGAAGAAAGACGGCCGGCGCGCGGCTCCCATGATGGGTGACGATCGAGCAGGTAATAGTCATAGATAGGTTAAGCATGGGAAGCAAACTTGCTTAGGTAAATGCAGGGAAGATACATGCCACCGGGTCCGGCCCGAGCGGCTTGGGGATGATGCAGCCCGAGGGGCGCCCCCAGCAAGGTAAGCTAAAGACATAAGAAAAAGGTGTACATGCCACAGGGACGAACCCACGCGGCCTGGGATGATGCAGCCCGAGGGGCGCTCCCAGCTAAACAAACTTGGAAAATGTCACCTGGTTCTGTCGATGAAGGGGTGTCGGGGCAGCTAAAGGTACGCGGTGATGGAATTGCTCCTCACGAGCCACCGGGGCCCTGAGCCTCGGGATGGTCTTGGGGTCCAGGTGGTTCCATGAGGATCTTCTCCATCTCCGTCAGGACGGCGTGATGCCTGGCCTCCTGAGCTGCCAGGACACGCCGCAAGTTGCGCTGCTAGGCGGACGACACACTTGGCAGGCCAAAAGGCATGCGAACGTAGCTGTGCGGTGGACCCTCGCAGCGGCCCACGCGCGAAAGCCAGAAGGGCTCCTGAGATGCGGCCCTGTTGAGCCCTAGGACGTCGATGCAGACGCGCAACCCGGCATCCTCGCCTGGATGGGGAGCTGCGCCTGGTGAGTGGCGGCCGCCGCACATGGCCCTTGCGTCTTGCAGTTCCTGAGTGGTCCTGGTGATGAAGTCCTGAGCGGTGGGCGCTCCTCGCCCTATGTTCTCCTGAGGGAAACGTGCCGTGAAGCACGCCTCCAAGTGGTTCTAGAGCGCCTCCCTCGTGATGTTGGCAAGGCCTGAGGCCCTCCAGAAGAGAGCCCCGAGCCCTGCCCGAGGAGGGCGCCGGGCGCGCCTTCCTATGCGAGGGAGGGAGGCGCCCCTGGCGAGGGCGCTGATCCTGACGAGGTTCCTGTCGCGACGCCACCCTCCTGAGGTCCTGCACGGCGCAGCTGCTTCTTGTTCTTGGGGGTGGCCTCAGGAGGGCACTCGCCTTTGCTGTCGGGGTCGTCGATTGCTGCAGCTTGAAAGGCACGCTCAAGGGAGCACACCATATCTCTTTCTTCGCATGGGACCGTGATGATTCCGCCGCTTCCCAGCATCTTGGGGACATTGTAGCCGTGCTGGGTCACTGCCATGAACTTGGCCAGGGCTGGGTACCCGAGGATGGCATTGTATAGCAGACGGATGTGCGCGACGTTGAAGTCAATGAGTTCGGTGCGGTAGTTCTTGCGTTCTCCGAAGGTGATGGGAAGGCGGACCTACCCGATCGGGGTAGTGAAGCCGTCATTCACTCCTGAGAAAGGCTTGGCGGGCTGAAGCTGATCATACGGCACTTGGAGGTTGTAGAACGTGTCGACGGAAAGGATGTTGAGCCCTGCGCCACCGTCGATGAGGGTCTTGGTAACTTGCACGCTGCTGATGACTGGGGAGCAAATCATCGGGAGGGCACCTGCGGTAGCCGCGCACTTGAGCTGATCCGCCGAACTGAAGGTGATGGCGCACTTGGACCACCTGAGCGGGCGTGTGGCCTCAAGCTTGGGGAGGACTGCATTCACTTCACGAGCGAACTGTTTGAAGATACGCTGCGAGGCTGGGGCCTGAGCTCCGCCCAAGATGCAGGCGATAGCACGTGGCTCCTGGAAGCTCCCAACCCCCTCGTCTTGATGGCGGTCGTCATTCCTTCTTGGTGGCGGCGGTAGTGGAGGAAGACCGGCGTTGCCCTGAGGACGATCCTCATGAGGCTAATCCCTCTAGGCGCCCTCGTGAGGCTGATCCTGCCAGGGTCCTCACGAGGCCGGTCGCGCCACTCCTGGCGCGGGCCACGGTCGTCCCAGCGTCCACCACCGCATCCTCCTCCTCGGCCGTAGCCCCGGTCGTTGCGCTCGGGGCGTCGACCGAAGCGTCCTTCTCGAATGGCTCCGAGCTCTTGACAGTCGCTGGTGTTGTGGGTATGCAGGGGAAGGCGTAGAACGGTCGGCTGCTTTTGGATGACTCGGGCTGGTCTCTGCCGTGCTTGGTGTCCGGTTCCGCCGCGAGCACGGCTGCTCCCTTGCGCTTCACGTCCTTGGCCTTGGCTTTCTTCTCCTCTGGGTCTGCAGCCGGAAGCTAAAGGAGGGAGAGGTGCCCTTCCTCAGCTCTTGTGCACTTGGTCACCAGGTTGAACAGCTCTAGGGACGTGCACAACTCCTCGTGGATAGCGAGCTCCTCCTTCATCTTGACGTCGCGGACGCCATCAGAGAACGCGGAGATGATGGCCTCGTCCGTCACCTTGGGGATCTTGAGACGAACGTTGTTGAAGCGCTGGATGTACTTCTAGAGGGTCTCTCCTGGTTGTTGCTTGATGCGACGCAGGTCACCCGCAGCCGGGGGGCGGTCGCGAGTGCCCTGGAAGTTGGCGACGAAGCGGTTGCGCATCTCGTCCCAGGAGGAGATCGAGCATGGAGGCAGGTTCAGGAGCCACGAACGGGCGCCGTCTTTGAGCGCCTGATACGTCTCCAACGTATCTATAATTTTTGATTGCTCCATGCTATATTATCTTCTGTTTTGGACATTATTGGGCTTTATTATTCACTTTTATATTATTTTTGGGACTAACCTACTAACCGGAGGCCCAGCCCAGAATTGCTGTTTTTTGCCTATTTCAGAGTTTCACAGAAAAAGAATATCAAACGGAGTCCAAACGGAATGAAACCTTCGGGACGTGATTTTCGGAACGAACATGATCCAGGAGACTTGGACCCTACGTCAAGAGATCAAGCATGAAGCCACGAGGTAGGAGGGCGCGCCTACCCCCCCAGGCGCGCCCTCCACCCTCGTGGGCCTCACGTTGCTCCACCGATGTACTCCTTCCTCCTATATATACCTACGTACCCCCAAACGATCAGTTATGGAGCCAAAAACCTAATTCCACCGCCGCAACCTTCTGTACCCACGAGATCCCATCTTGGGGCCTGTTCCGGAGCTCCGCCGGAGGGGGCATCCATCACGGAGGGCCTCTACATCAACACCATAGCCTCTCCGATGAAGTGTGAGTAGTTTACCTCAGACCTTCGGGTCCATAGTTATTAGCTAGATGGCTTCCTCTCTCTTTTTGGATCTCAATACAATGTTCTCCCCCTCTCTCGTGGAGATCTATTCGATGTAATCTTCTTTTGCGGTGTGTTTGTTGAGACCGATGAATTGTGGGTTTATGATCAAGTTTATCTATGAACAATATTTGAATCTTCTGAATTCTTTTATGTATGATTGGTTATCTTTGCAAGTCTCTTCGAATTATCAGTTTGGTTTGGCCTACTAGATTGATCTTTCTTGCAATGGGAGAAGTGCTTAGCTTTGGGTTCAATCTTGCGGTGTCCTTTCCCAGTGACAGTAGGGGCAGCAAGGCACGTATTGTATTGTTGCCATCGAGGATAACAAGATGGGTTTTTTATCATATTGCATGAATTTATCCCTCTACATCATGTCATCTTGCTTAAGGCGTTACTCTGTTCTTATGAACTTAATACTCTAGATGCATGCTGGATAGCGGTCGATGTGTGGAGTAATAGTAGTAGATGCAGGCAGGAGTCGGTCTACTTGTCTCGGACGTGATGCCTATATACATGATCATACCTAGATATTCTCATAACTATGCTCAATTCTGTCAATTGCTCAACAGTAATTTGTTCACCCACCGTAAAATACTTATGCTCTTGAGAGAAGCCACTAGTGAAACCTATGGCCCCCGGGTCTATCTTCATCATATTAATCTTCCAACACTTAGTTATTTCCGTTGCTTTTTACTTTGCTTTTATTTTACTTTGCATCTTTATCATAAAAATACCAAAAATATTATCCTATCATATCTATCAGATCTCACTCTCGTAAGTGACCGTGTAGGGATTGACAACCCCTTATCGCGTTGGTTGCGAGGATTTATTTGTTTGTGTAGGTGCGAGGGACTCGCGCGTAGCCTCCTACTGGATTGATACCTTGGTTCTCAAAAACTGAGGGAAATACTTACGCTACTTTGCTGCATCACCCTTTCCTCTTCAAGGGAAAACCAACGCAGTGCTCAAGAGGTAGCAAGAAGGATTTCTGGCGCCGTTGCCGGGGAGGTCTACGCAAAAGTCAACATACCAAGTACCCATCACAAACCCTTATCTCCCGCATTACATTATTTGCCATTTGCCTCTCGTTTTCCTCTCCCCCACTTCACCCTTGCCGTTTTATTCGCCCTCTCTTTTCCGTTCGCCTCTTTTTCGCTTGCTTCTTGTTTGCTCGTGTGTTGGATTGCTTGCTTGTCACGATGGCTCAAGATAATACCAAATTATGTGACTTTACCAATACCAACAATAATGATTTCCTTAGCACTCCGATTGCTCCTCTTACCGATACTGAATCTTGTGAAATCAATGCTGCTTTGTTGAATCTTGTCATGAAAGATCAATTCGCCGGCCTTCCTAGTGAAGATGCCGCTACTCATCTAAATAGCTTCGTTGATTTGTGTGATATGCAAAAGAAGAAAGATGTTGATAATGATATTGTTAAATTGAAGCTATTTCCTTTTTCGCTTAGAGATCGTGCTAAAGCTTGGTTTTCGTCTTTGCCTAAAAATAGTATTGATTCTTGGAATAAGTGCAAAGATGCTTTTATCTCTAAGTATTTTCCTCCCGCTAAGATTATCTCTCTTAGAAACGATATTATGAATTTTAAGCAACTTGATCATGAACATGTTGCACAAGCTTGGGAGAGGATGAAATTAATGATACGTAATTGCCCTACTCATGGTTTGAATTTGTGGATGATTATACAAAATTTTATGCCGGATTGAATTTTGCTTCTAGAAATCTTTTAGATTCGGCCGCGGGAGGCACTTTTATGGAAATCACTTTAGGAGAAGCTACTAAACTCCTAGATAATATTATGGTTAATTATTCTCAATGGCACACTGAAAGATCTACTAATAAAAAAGTGCATGCGATAGAAGAAATTAATGTTTTGAGTGGAAAGATGGATGAACTTATGAAATTATTTGCTACTAAGAGTGTTTCTTCTGATCCCAATGATATGCCTTTGTCTACTTTGATTGAGAATAATAATGAATTTATGGATGTGAATTTTGTTGGTAGGAATAATTTTGGTAACAACGCGTATAGAGGAAACTTTAATCCTAGGCCTTATCTTAGCAATTCCTCTAATAATTATGGTAATTCCTACAACAATTCTTATGGAAATTTCAATAAGATGCCCTCTGAATTTGAGACTAGTGTTAAAGAGTTTATGAATTCGCAAAAGAATTTCAATGCTTTGCTTAAAGAAAATTGCTTAAAGTTGATGAATTGTCTAGGAACGTTGATAGAATTTCTCTTGATGTTGGTTCTTTGAAACTGAGATCTATTCCTCCTAAGCATGATATCAATGAGTCTCTCAAAGCCATGAGAATTTCCATTGATGAGTGCAAAGAAAGAACCGCTAGGATGCGTGCTAAGAAAGATTGCTTTATGAAAGCGTGTTCTCCAAATTTCTATGAAAATAAAGATGAAGATCTAAAAGTTATTGATGTGTCCCCTATTAAATCTTTGTTTTTCAATATGAATCTTGATAATGATGGGACTGAATATCATCCACCTTTACCTAGAAGGCGTTCCAAAAATTCGGAGTTTTTAGATCTTGATGCTAAAACTGATAAAAGTGGGATTGAAGAAATCAAAACCCTAGATATTAATAAACCCATTATTTTGGATTTCAAGGAATTTAATTATGATAATTGCTCTTTGATAGATTGTATTTCCTTGTTGCAATCCGTGCTAAATTCTCCTCATGCTTATAGTCAAAATAAAGCTTTTACCAAACATATCGTTGATGCTTTGATGCAATCTTATGAAGAAAAGCTTAAGTTGGAAGTTTCTATCCCTAGAAAACTTTATGATGAGTGGGAACCCAATATTAAAATTGAGATTAAAGATCACGAATGCTATGCTTTGTGTGATTTGGGTGCTAGTGTTTCCACGATTCCAAAAACTTTGTGTGATTTGCTAGGTTTCCGTGATTTTGATGATTGCTCTTTAAATTTGCACCTTGCGGATTCCTCTATTAAGAAACCTATGGGAAGAATTAATGATGTTCTTATTGTTGCAAATAGGAACTACGTGCCCGTAGATTTTATTGTTCTTGATATAGATTGCAATCCTTCATGTCCTATTATTCTTGGTAGACCTTTCCTTAGAACGATTGGTGCAATTATTGATAGGAAGGAAGGGAATAGTAGATTCCAATTTCCATTAAAGAAAGGCATGAAACACTTCCCTAGGAAGAAAATAAAACTACCATATGAATCTATCATGAGATCCACTTATGGATTGCCCACCAAAGATGGCAATACCTAGATCTATCATTGCTTTTATGCCTAGCTAGGGGCGTTAAACGATAGCGCTTGTTGGGAGGCAACCCAATTTTATTTTTAGTTTTTTTGCTTTTTGCTTCTGTTTAGGAATAAATATTTGATCTAGCCTCTGGTTAGATGTGTTTTTATGTTTTAATTAGTCTTTGTGCCAAGTTAAACCTATAGGATCTTCTTGGATGATAGTTATTTGATCTTGCAGAAAATTCCAGAAACTTTCTGTTCACGAAAACAATTGTTAAAAATCATCAGAACGTGATAAAATATTGATTCCAATTGCTGATGATCAATAAACAAATTTTCTAGATCGTCCTATTTTGGCTGATTTGTTCGAGTTCCATAAGTTTGCGTTAGTTACAGAGTACTACAGACTGTTCTGTTTTTGACAGATTCTGTTTTTCATGTGTTGTTTGCTTATTTTGATGATTCTATGGCTAGTAAAAGAGTTTATAAACCATAGAGAAGTTGTAATACATTAGGTTTAACACCAATATAAATAAATAATGAGTTCATTACAGTACCTTGAAGTGGTCTTTTGTTTTCTTTCGCTAACGGAGCTCACGAGATTTTCTGCTGAGTTTTGTGTTGTGAAGTTTTCAAGTTTTGGGTGAAAGATTTGATGGATTATCGAACAAGGAGTGGCAAGAGCCTAAGCTTGGGGATGCCCATGGCACCCCCAAGATAATCTAAGGACACCAAAAAGCCAAAGCTTGGGGATGCCCCGGAAGGCATCCCCTCTTTCGTCTACTTCCATCGGTAACTTTACTTGGAGCTATATTTTTATTCACCACATGATATGTGTTTTGCTTGGAGCGTCTTGTATGATTTGAGTCTTTGATTTTTAGTTTACCACAATCATCCTTGCTGTACACACCTTTTGAGAGAGACACACATGATTCGGAAATTATTAGAATACTCTATGTGCTTCACTTATATCTTTTGAGTTATATAGTTTTTGCTCTAGTACTTCACTTATATCTTTTAGAGCACGGTGGTGGATTTGTTTTATAGAAACTATTGATCTCTCATGCTTCACTTAGATTATTTTGAGAGTCTTAAATAGCATGGTAATTTGCTTAAATAATCCTAATATGCTAGGTATTCAAGATTAGTAAAAACTTTCTTATGAGTGTGTTGAATACTAAGAGAAGTTTGATGCTTGATGATTGTTTTGAGACATGGAGGTAGTGATATTAAAGTCGTGCTAGTTGAGTAGTTGTGAATTTGAGAAATACTTGTGTTGAAGTTTGCAAGTCCCGTAGCATGCACGTATGGTAAACGTTATGTAACAAATTTGAAACATGAGGTGTTCTTTGATTGTCCTCCTTATGAGTGGCGGTCGGGGACGAGCGATGGTCTTTTCCTACCAATCTATCCCCCTAGGAGCATGCGCGTAGTGCTTGGTTTTTGATGACTTGTAGATTTTTGCAATAAGTATGTGAGTTCTTTATGACTAATGTTGAGTCCATGGATTATACGCACTCTCACCTTTCCATCATTGCTAGCCTCTTCGGTACCGTGCATTGCCCTTTCTCACATTGAGAGTTGGTGCAAACTTCGCCGGTGCATCCAAACCCCGTGATATGATACGCTCTTTCACACATAAACCTCCTTATATCTTCCTCAAAACAGCCACCATACCTACCTATTATGGCATTTCCATAGCCATTCCGAGATATATTGCCATGCAACTTTCCACCATTCCGTTTATCATGACACGTTCATCATTGTCATATTGCTTTGCATGATCATGTAGTTGACATAGTATTTGTGGCAAAGCCACCGTTCATAATTCTTTCATACATGTCACTCTTGGTTCATTGCATATCCCGGTACACCGCCGGAGGCATTCATATAGAGTCATACTTTGTTCTAGTATCGAGTTGTAATCATTGAGTTGTAAACAAATAGAAGTGTGATGATCATCATTTTCTAGAGCATTGTCCCAAGTGAGGAATAAAAAAAAGAGAAAGGCCATAAAAAAAGAGAAGGCCCAAAAAAATGAGAGAAAAAGAGAGAAGGGACAATGTTACTATCCTTTTACCACACTTGTGCTTCAAAGTAGCACCATAATCTTCATGATAGAGAGTCTCTTGTTTTGTCACTTTCATATACTAGTGGGAATTTTTCATTATAGAACTTGGCTTGTATATTCCAACAATGGGCCTCCTCAAGTGCCCTAGGTCTTCGTGAGCAAGCAAGTTGGATGCACACCCACTTAGTTTCTTTTGTTGAGCTTTCATATATTTATAGCTCTAGTGCATCCGTTGCATGGCAATCCCTACTCCTTGCATTAACATCAATCGATGGGCATCTCCATAGCTCATTGATTAGCCTCGTTGATGTGAGACTTTCTCCTTTTTTGTCTTCTCCACATAACCCCCATCATCATATTCTATTCCACCCATAGTGCTATGTCCATGGCTCACGCTCATGTATTGCGTGAAGGTTGAAAAAGTTTGAGATTACTAAAGTATGAAACAATTGCTTGGCTTGTCATCGGGGTTGTGCATGATGAGAGCATTCTTGTGTGACGAAAATGGATCATGACTAAACTATATGATTTTGTAGGGATGAACTTTCTTTGGCCATGTTATTTTGAGAGGACATAATTTCTTAGTTAGTATGCTTGAAGTATTATTATTTTTATGTCAATATGAACTTTTATCTTGAATCTTTCGGATCTGAATATTCATTCCACAATTAAGAAGAATTACATTGAAATTATGCCAAGTAGCACTCCACATCAAAAATTCTGTTTTTATCATTTACCTACTCGAGGACGAGCAGGAATTAAGCTTGGGGATGCTTGATACGTCTCCAACGTATCTATAATTTTTGATTGGTCCATGCTATATTATCTTCAGTTTTGGACATTATTGGGCTTTATTATTCACTATTATATTATTTTTGGGACTAACCTACTAACCGGAGGCCCAACCCAGAATTGTTGTTTTTTTGCCTATTTCAGAGTTTTGCAGAAAAAGAATATCAAACGGAGTCCAAATGGAATGAAACCTTCGGGAACGTGATTTTCGGAACGAACATGATCCAGGAGACTTGGACCCTACGTCAAGAGATCAAGCAGGAAGCCACGAGGTAGGGGGCGCGCCTACCCCCCAGGCGCGCCCTCCACCCTCGTGGGCCCCATGTTGCTCCACCGACGTACTCCTTCCTCCCATATATACCTACGTACCCCCAAACGATCAGATACGGAGCCAAAAACCTAATTCCACCGCCGCAACCTTCTGTACCCACGAGATCCCATCTTGGGGCTTGTTCCGGAGCTTCGCCGGAGGGGGCATCCATCACGGAGGGCTTCTACATCAACACCATAGCCTCTCCGATGAAGTGTGAGTAGTTTACCTCAGACCTTCGGGTCCATAGTTATTAGCTAGATGGCTTCCTCTCTCTTTTTGGATCTCAATACAATGTTCTCCCCCTCTCTCGTGGAGATCTATTCGATGTAATCTTCTTTTGCGGTGTGTTTGTTGAGACCGATGAATTGTGGGTTTATGATCAAGTTTATCTATGAACAATATTTGAATCTTCTGAATTCTTTTATGTATGATTGGTTATCTTTGCAAGTCTCTTCGAATTATCAGTTTGGTTTGGCCTACTAGATTGATCTTTCTTGCAATGGGAGAAGTGCTTAGCTTTGGGTTCAATCTTGCGGTGTCCTTTCCCAGTGACAGTAGGGGCAGCAAGGCACGTATTGTATTGTTGCCATCGAGGATAACAAGATGGTTTTTTTTATCATATTGCATGAATTTATCCCTCTACATCATGTCATCTTGCTTAAGGCGTTACTCTGTTCTTATGAACTTAATACTCTAGATGCATTCTGGATAGCAGTTGATGTGTGGAGTAATAGTAGTAGATGCAGGCAGGAGTCGGTCTACTTGTCTCGGACGTGATGCCTATATACATGATCATACCTAGATATTCTCATAACTATGCTCAATTCTGTCAATTGCTCAACAGTAATTTGTTCACCCACCGTAAAATACTTACGCTCTTGAGAGAAGCCACTAGTGAAACTTATGGCCCCCGGGTCTATCTTCATCATATTAATCTTCCAACACTTAGTTATTTCCGTTGCTTTTTTACTTTGCTTTTATTTTAATTTGCATCTTTATCATAAAAATACCAAAAATATTATCCTATCATATATATCAGATCTCACTCTCGTAAGTGACCGTGTAGGGATTGACAACCCCTTATCGCGTTGGTTGCGAGGATTTATTTGTTTGTGTAGGTGCGAGGGACTCCCGCGTAGCCTCCTACTGGATTGATACCTTGGTTCTCAAAAACTGAGGGAAATACTTACGCTACTTTGCTGCATCACCCTTTCCTCTTCAAGGGAAAACCAACGCAGTGCTCAAGAGGTAGCAGCGCCATAGGGAACCAGTTCGCCATGACTTTCTCGTCGCCGTTGGCTGCCTCGATGCTCAGCTCGTAGAGCTGAAGGATCTCCGCGGGGTCGGGGGTGCCGTCGTAGCGAGGAGGCAGATCCGGCTTGAGCTTGCCCAGCGAGGCGACGCTACGCAGGTCGGGGGTGAAGGCGCGACAGCCGGCCGTGGTCACCGGGACCCGTCTTGGAGGCGGAGCTTGGTCTTGACGCCCGCGCGCCACCACGGCGGGCGGTGCTGGGCCTTGCTGCGGCAAACGATCCTGGCGCGGCGGTGCGAGGAGTGGAGGAGCGTTCTCTTGCAGTCGAGGGACTTCTTGACAGCTTCTTTCTTCACGCGCGGGCGCCGGACGCGGTGGGTCGCGCCGCAGAGCCGCACGCCTTGGCGCCAAGGCGCCGTCTTGGTGCAGAGGTGGTGGAGGCGCTCCGTGAGCTACGTCGCCCATAGCTGGTGGAGGGCGAGGCAGAGAGAGGGATGACGCAGGGGAGGCGCTTGCGGCGCGGACAAGCTCGGCATGCGGTCGAGCCAGTCCTCGTAGAGGTCGTCGACCGGGCGGTAGCGTAGGAGCTCGTGCGCCACGAGGAGCGCGGTCTGTGCGTCCATGGGAGCGCGACGAGCGTGGGACAACGAACCAGCGGGAGTCGGTGATGGAGTGGCGGTGTGGCCGTCCCGCCACAGTGAGGGGTGCAGCGAGGACGCTTGCTGCTCGTTTCCCGCCGGGCCGGCGGCGGCGTTGGCGGCAGGCGATGGAGAGCGACGGGGTGGCCCGCCGACAGGGGCCGTCTGAGCAACGCGGGTGGCGAGGGCAGCCCAGCGCTCAGCGCGGGCGCGGCGTGCGTTCGCCATGGAGACGATGAAGCGACGCGACGCAGAGCGACGGAAGGGAAGCCTTGGCGCACCCCTACCTGGCGCGCCAAATGTCGGATCACGGGTTCCGGCAAAACCCTTAAGGTTCGAACTCTGGGGTGCGCGCGAAGTTCTTTCCCTCATACCGATCCACGCCCTAGCTTGCTAAGATCTCGCGGACGAACTCAACGAACTCACAACGCAAGAGATACAAGATTTATACTGGTTCAGGCCACCGCTGTGGTGTAGTACCCTACTCCAGTGTGGCGGTGGTGGATTGCCTCTTGGGCTGATGATGAACAGTACAAGGGGAGGAACAGCCTCCTGAGGTTGAGGTGTTCTTGTGCTTGGCTAACTTGTGTGCGTGGATTCGCTCAGCTCGGGCTTGCTTGCGAGCTCCGAACTCCGTGCCTGCTACGGTGGTGGCTGGTTCTGCTTATATAGGCCCTGGTCCTCTTCCCAAATATTGAGCGGGAAGGGAGCCAACAACGGCCAATTTGAAAGGGGACAACTAGTACACTTATCCTGACAAAAGCGGTCTTCGCCTGCAAAAGGCTCTGGTGGTGACGCCGCCTTGGGCTCCATGGTGACCTCCGTCTTGCCGTCCTGCTAGTCTTGGTCTCGTTGCACCGACATGGAAACCTTTGCCTGACGCCTCGGTACTCCGCTCCTGCGCTTGCTTCATTAGCACCAAAGGGGAAACAAGGACACTGCACGCGCTGGCGCCCGCCTGGTCTCGATCGTCATGGCTCACGTCACGAGAACCTCGCGAGGTTTGCCTTGCCTTGATCTCTCTGCCCCTCGCGAGCCAACCCGGTGAGGCCGCTCCTGAGGAGGTCTTGTGCCGTCCGCCTCGCGAGGCTTGGCCCCTCGCGAGGGTCTTGGATGCCTTGTTGATGAAGATGGGCCGTACAGGCCTGCTAGCATAGCCACGCCGTGGGCCGCAGGCAGGCAAGTCTGGGGACCCCCGTTCCCAGAACGCCGACAGGCTTCCACGGAAATATCTACCTCCCCGCCCCCTTGCCGAAAGCCACATTTCCCCTGTTTCCGCCTTCGTTTCCAAGTTGAAACCTTCACTCCTTGCTTGCAGCGTCGCCTCCTCGTCGATGACCCTCCTTCACGCTGCTTGGCCTCGCCTATCTAGGCAGGTAATCCACGCCCGACCCCCATCCTCCTACTCCTTCCACATCCCACATGCCCCGACCGCCGGTGCGACACCTTCCACCCAAATCACCGACCCCTCCACCAAATAAGCGCCGCCCTAAGCCATGGTGTACGTAGTATAGCCGGGATCTCAAGGAGCATTTGGCAGCGGAGAAGCAAATCGTAGCCGCACAGGCGGATGAGGTCGCGATGGCTTCCATTCGTGTCGACCCCTAGATCTTGGAGGAGCACCTCGCTGTCGAGGCCACCGTCAACGCCTCGCGCGCCGATGACGCGACGCGGTTGGCTGTTTGGTTCAATTGTGCAATGCGATGTTCAATTGTTGCGGGTGTGTTGTGTTATTGTATACCATATGAGAAATAAATCGAATTCGGTTGTACTAAATACATGAGAAACAAATACAATTGCTATATTTCCAAGTTTTTAAGCATGCTTGGTTTGGTTAACTGTCTGATCTTCTATTAGGAGTATGTTATATTGTGCAATGTGCTGCTCAGTTAACGTTTGGTTCATTTGTTGTGGTGTTTAGTTAACTGTTTTTTTGGGTTCAATTCTGCAATGTGATGTTCAATCGTTATGGGTGCATTCTGTTATTGTATACCACGTGAGGAATAAATTGAATTTGGCTGTACTAAATACATGAGAAACAAACACAATTGCTATATTTCCAAGTTGTTAAGCATGCTTGGTTTGGTTAACGTCTGATCTTCTATTAGGATTATGTTATATTGTGCAATGTGGTGCTCAGTTAATGTTTGGTTCATTTGTTGTGGTGTTTAGTTAACTGCTTGGTTCAATTCTGCAACGCGATGTCCAATTGTCGTGGGTAGAATTTTGTATTGTTGTGTATGTGAGGAATAAATCGAATTTTGCTGCACTTAATACATGAGAAACATATACAAGTGCTATATTTCCTAGTTCCTAATCATGCTTGGTTTGGATAAATAGGTTTTCCATGTGGCTTGAATTAATCTGATGAATCTGCAATGTGCTTATTTTTAATCAACATATTTTACTGATAGCATGCGAACCCTTACTTAACCTGATGACTAACTACCTTATATGTGTTGCAGGGAAACAATGGGAAGCACTAAGGTTTACACTCGAGGTTAGCACGTGCATGGTCCGTTGTCTAATAACACATTATTATGCAATTACAAGAACCTTTCTAATATTTAGGTTTTTAACAATTTGGTCTTGCACATGTTGGTCCTGCTGTCAGAGGTTTTGACCCACAGTTCGACCCTTTTTGTATATGGGGATATAAGTTGTCCATTAATATAAGTCTAGTCAAGAAACTCAGAAAGATTGTTAGGATAAAGAAATTAGCGACAAAAAACAACAAGATCTTTTTCTGCACAATGAAGAAGACATCCGTTCACTATAGGATGGTACTAACTATTATACCTTGCCTTTTTTATTCCTTTGCCCCAATTCCAATATAGAGAAGATATCTATGCACATCCTTGTTTTCAGGCCTTTCCAAAGCAGTTCACTGATGATTACCTCTCAAACCACCTCTATGGTCAGGAGGCGAGGAAGGTTTTCATACAACACCGACGGTTCAATATTTAAGTGTTTCTGAAGAGGACGAAGGACGGACGGTCAATCATCCACAGGCGCTGGCCTAAAGTTGCAAAGACCTTCAACATGAATGAAGGATCAATATTCGCCTTCCGCTTGAGCAATTTTCCAGATGAGATGCATCTGTCTATATACCGTCTATGATGCTAATTTCGAAAGGTTCTACATGTTGCATGCGAAACTTGGTGCTGGTGCAGTTGTGTAATTGGGTAGCTGAGTGCTGAAGCTATATCATGTTGTACTCTGATGTATGTCAATTATGAAATCCTGCTTCCTTAATATGGAAATGAAACATATTATGTGCTTAATATGAATGTCAGTTAGATTAATAAATGGATTATTAATAATAGGGCAATTAGCCTGCTAATGGCGAATTAGCCTACTAATTGGGTTTTGCTATTGCAAACGGTTATTCAGAAAATACCGTGGGCGATGAACTCAGGCAACACACACAGTTTCTAGGAATAAACCGTGTTGGATAAATGAACAATCACACACGACCATCTCTTGAAAACTATTTGCGTTAGGCCACCTTGCGCAAACGTTTACGAAAAACTGTGTGTGATGGACAACCATTGCCACATAGTTTCTTCTACGCACCATGTGTGATGCATTCAATAACGCAAATGATAAAATTGTTAATATCGTGTGCAATGGCAACGCTATCAGAAACGATTTAACGGGGAAAATTGTGTGTGATGTACCTATGAACGGAAACATTTTCTTTGGAGCGACTGTGTGGGATGTACATACGAACGGAAATGTTTAGCGGGGACTCACTGTGTGGCATGTACTTGCGACCGGAAACAATTTCACTTGTATAATTGTATTTTTAGCCCTACTGTACGTAATTCCGTATTTGAGCGCTCGCCGATCGCACACGACCTCATTTTGTCGAGCGTGTGTGCCAGGAGGGAATATCCCCTACGGTCTCTGGGTCGTGTGGGAAGGACCCCCCTATCACCGTCACTCACTAGGCGACGGTGATAACCCACAAGTATAGGGGATCGCAACAGTTTTCGAGGGTAGAGTATTCTACCCAAATTTATTGATTCGACACAAGGGGAGCCGAAGAATATTCTCAAGTATTAGCAGCTGAGTTGTCAATTCAAACACACCTGGATAACTTAGTATCTGCAACAAAGTATTTAGTAGCAAAGTAGTATGATAGTAACGATAACGGTAGCATAAGTAATATTTTTGGGTTTTGTAGTGATTGTTAAGCGAAGAACAATATGTGAAAAGCTCGTAGGCATTGTATCGGTGATGGAGAATTATGCCGGATGCGGTTCATCATGTAACAGTCATAACATAGGGTGACACAGAACTAGCTCCAATTCATCAATGTAATGTAGGCATGTATTCCGAATATAGTCATACGTGCTTATGGAAAAGAACTTGCATGACATCTTTTGTCCTACCCTCCCGTGGCAGCGGGGTCCTAATGGAAACTAAGGGATATTAAGGTCTCTTTTTAATAGAGTACCGGACCAAAGCATTAACACATAGTGAATACATGAACTCCTCAAACTACGGTCATCACCGGGAGTGGTCCCGATTATTGTCACTTCGGGGTTGCCGGATCATAACACATAGTAGGTGACTATAGACTTGCAAGATAGGATCAAGAACTCAGATATATTCATGAAAACATAATAGGTTCAAATCTGAAATCATGGCACTCGGGCCCTAGTGACAAGCATTAAGCATAGCAAAGTCATAGCAACATCAATCTCGGAACATAGTGGATACTAGGGATCAAACCCTAACAAAACTAACTCGATTACATGATAAATATCATCCAACCCATCATCGTCCAGCAAGCCTACGATGGAATTACTCACGCACGGCGGTGAGCATCATGAAATTGGTGATGGAGGATGGTTTATGATGACGACGGTGTCGGATTCCCCACTCTGGAGCCCCGAACGGAGTCCAGATCAGCCCTCCCGAGAGAGTTTAGGGCTTGGCGGCGGCTCCGTATCGTAAAACGCGATGAATCTTTCTCTCTGATTTTTTCTCCCCGAAGGTGAATATATAGAGTTGGAGTTAAGGTCGGCGGAGCTCTAGGGGGCCCACGAGGCAGGGGGCGCGCCCTGGGAGGGCAGGCGCGCCTCCCACCCTTGTGGAAAGGGTGTGGGCCCCCTTGAGGGAGTCCTGGACTAAGGGGTCCTCGGGCGTCTGGCCTGTTATTCATTGGGCCGGACTGACGGGCTGTGAAGATATGAAGGCCGAAGACTATATCCGTGTCCAGATTGGACTTTCCTTGGCGTGGAAGGCAAGCTAGGCGACCAACTATGAAGATTCCTTCTTATGTAACCGACCCCATGTAACCCTAGATCTCTCCAGTGTCTATATAAACCGGAGAGCATAGACCGGATGGGGGCATACTCATTACCATATTCACATAGGCTAGACTTCTAGGGTTTAGCCATTACAATCTCGTGGTAGATCAACTCTTGTAACACTCATATTCATCAAGATCAATCAAGTAGGAAGTAGGGTATTACCTCCATAGAGAGGGCCCGAACCTGGGTAAACATCGTGTCCCCCGTCTCCTGTTACCATCGATCCTAGACGCACAGTTCGGGACCCCCTACCCAAGATCCGCCGGTTTTGACACCAACATTGGTGCTTTCATTGAGAGTTCCACTGTGCCGTCGACGAAAGGTTTGATGGCCCCTTCAATTGTCAATAATGACGCTGTCCAAGGAAGAACCTTCCTCCCCGGACAGATTTTTGGGTTCGGCGGCTTCGTACTACGGGCCAACTCGCTTGGCCGTCTGGAGCAGATCGATAGCTACACCCCTGGCCACCAGGTCAGATTTGGAAGCTTGAACTACGTTGCGGACACCCGTGGAGACTCGATCTTCAATGGGTTCGAAATCGCAGCGATCGCTCCCCCTCGTCCCGATGAACATGACTTACATCTGTTGTCGGATCACATCCAGGAGATGGATCCTGTTGCTGCAACGGCCCCAGAACCAAAGCATATCGTGCCCTCCGAGGCCACAAAGTCCGCGGCGTTGGAGCCGCACACGGACTCGACATCTTGCAATGTTTGCATCAATGGAACTCCGGACTCGTCTCCGGCTATACGTTCCGGACCAGGTACACCTGCGGACACCGAGCTGGATCGGTTATCGATTTTCAAAGTTAGCGCCGCAGACATCTTCCAGCATTCCCCTTTGGGTGACGTGCTAAACTCTTTAAAGAACTTGCCCTTGGAGAAGGACTCACAGCCGAACTATATTCGGTTCGAGCTAGAGGCGGACGACGAGGAATTTTGCTTCCCACCCGCCACCCACTTCATAGCCACTGTCGATGACTTAACCGACGTGCTTGACTATGGCTCCGAAGACATCGACGGTATGGACGACGATGCCGACAAGGAGCAAGGCCAAGACCCGCCATTCACTGGATGCTGGACGGCCACCTCTTCGTACGACGTGTACATGGTTGATACACCCAAAGGATCTGGCGACGACAAAGAAGAACCAGATGCGAATAAACCCTCCGAGACGCAGTCCAAGCGCCGGCGCCCCAAACGCTGATCTAAGCCTCGTCGCTCAAAAGATGGCAACACTGGCACCGGAGAAAATAGTACTCCGGGTGACGCCGAAAACAATGAAGACCCTGTCGGAGCGGCATCCGAACTGGAGGAACATGACAACAGGCAAGACAACCCTGATGAATAGGCCATAGAAGATGGCTCGGAGGACGATAGTTACCGTCCACCCTCCGAGGAGGAGACAAGCCTCGGCAACGAAGACTTCATCGAGCCCAAGGATCCTCTGGAGTAGGAGCGCTTTAAGCTTCAGCTCATAGCCACTGCAAGGAGCCTGAAAAAGAAGCAGCAATAGCTTCAAGCTGAACAAGATCTGCTCGTTGATAGATGGACTAATGTCCTGACAGCCGAAGAATACGGCCTCAAGCGCCCAGCCAAGAGCTACCCGAAACGCAGACTGCTACGTCAATTCGATGAGGAGGCACCGGAGCGCACATCTCCCTCGCGTAATGCGGAACGACCACCACGTGGTTGAGACAGGGCGGCCGACTGGCCACCCCGCGGTCGGGATAAAGTGGCAACTCAGGCCGAACAACAGCCTGCCCCACCGCCCTGCAAAAATAGAGACGAAAGAGTTCGCGGTCACACGTACGACCTCCGGCAGACCCTGGACAGTAGAGCAGGACACACAAGATCGATCTACGGATCGCGAGGACGTGCCTCGAGGCACGACGACGGCTACCTATTCGGACGTGATAAACCCAACCATGCCCGGGCCGAATGCCGCAGACGGACTCCATCAGAGCTACGCCGCGATGCGGCCCGGTATAGAGGTGCCGCACACCGTCTCTGCTTCACAGATGAAGTACTGGATCACGAATTCCATGAGGGGTTCAAGGCCGTCAATATCGAATCATACGACGGCACAACCGATCCCGCAGTATGGATCGAGGACTTTATTCTCCATATCCATATGGCTCGAGGAGATGACCTCCACGCCATTAAATACCTCCCACTAGAGCTCAAAGGGCCAGCTCGGCACTGGCTTAACAGCCTGCCTGAAAATTCTATCGGCAGCTGGGAGGACTCGGAAGAAGCCTTCCTGGACAACTTCCAAGGAACCTATGTCCGGCCACCAGACGCCGATGACTTAAGCCACATAGTTCAACAACCCGGAGAATCAGCCAGAAGATTCTGGACTAGGTTCCTAACCAAAAAGAACCAGATCGTCGACTGTCCGGATGCCGAAGCCCTAGCGGCCTTTAGGCATAGCATCAGGGACGAATGGCTCGCCCGCCACCTCGGCCAAGAAAAGCCGAGGTCCATTGCAGCCCTCACGACACTTATGACCCGCTTCTGCACGGGAGAGGATAGTTGGCTGGCTCGCAGTACGAACACAACCAACAAAACAGGCCCCTCCGAGGCTAAAAGCAGCACAAGCAAGCTCCGGCGCAACAGACACAAACGCCGAAGCAATGGCGATAACACCGATGACACCAAAGTTCACGCTGGATTCAGTGGCTCCAAGTCCGGCCAGCGAAAGAAGCCCTATCAAAGGAGCAGCGGAGGACCATCCTGCTTGGACCGCATACTCGATCGTCCTTGCCAGATACATGGCACCCCAGACAAACCGGCCAACCATACTAACAGAAATTGCCGAGTCTTTAAACAAGCCAGCAAGGTAAACAGCAGAACCAAGGAAGGGGAATCACAAAGCGAGGACAACGACGAGGAGCCCCGGCAGCCGAACACTGGGGGGCAAAAGAAATTTCCCCCTCAAGTCAAAATGGTGAACATGATATACGCTGCACACATGCCCAAAAGGGAGCGCAAGCGCGCACTTAGGGACGTCTATGCGCTAGAGCCAGTCGCCCCGAAATTCAATCCGTGGTCGTCATTCCCGATCACCTTTTACCGCTGAGATCATCCAACCAACATCCGCCATGGTGGTTCAGCCGCACTGGTCCTTGACCCAATCATCGACGGATTTCACCTGACATGAGTCCTAATGGATGGTGGCAGCAGCCTCAACCTGCTCTATCAGGACATAGTGCGGAAGATGGGCATTAACCCCTCACGAATGAAACCAACAAAGACTACCTTTAAAGGAGTCATACCAGGCGTACAGGCCTGTTGTACGGGCTGAATAACGCTGGAGGTAGTATTCGGTTCCCCGGATAACTTCCGAAGCGAAGAATTAACCTTCGATATCGTCCCATTTCGCAGCGGTTATCACGCACTGCTAGGACGAACCGCATTCGCTCAATTCAACGCGCTGCCACATTATGCTTATCTCAAGCTCAAGATGCCTGGTCCACGTGGCGTCATTACAGTAAATGGAAACACGGAACACTCCTCCGCACAGAGGAGCACACCGCCGCCCTAGCAGCAGAAGTACAGAGTGGCCTTCTCAAGCAGCACTATAATCCGGCTGCCGAGCCCCTGGACACCATTAAGAGGGTCCGGACTACACTGCAGCAGGACAGCTCGGCTCGTCACGAGCCGAACTAGCAATTTGGCCTCCGTCCTAGCCCCGATGAGGCAATGGTATTAGTACCGCGGCCATATAAACCATGCACTCAAAACCCCATGGGTACTGACGGAGGCATAATTCGCTCGCGATCCACAGTACGGCTTGATAGACCCGGGGATCCGCACGTTTTTTTCTTTTTCTTTTTACGGGTTTTCTTCTCTTTTCGAGGTCTACACGGACGACCCACTTGCAGAACACACCAAGGAGGCAAGGAGCTTTGGCGTACAAGGGAACCCCCAGGTGATCTCTAATAAACGATTACCATACTTGTTTTACATACCCACATGCAGCTCGCCCTTGGTTATGGCATGTTAAATAGCCTTACTCGCTTATTGCATTACTTGTACAAAGTACACCTCAACGTACTAGTTACATCACAATGGTGAATAAATGGTGGCATCAGCTCATTACTACATTTTTTCCGTTTCCTCACCTTAGTATCTATTACTCATTGCACACGTACACCATGGTACGTACTACTACCCCAGGGGCTTCATTACACCCCGCATCACGGCAATAAAAGTTCGAACACTTCTACAGTATAATTCGGCACCCCGAACTTATAGCATTATATGCATCGGCTCCGAATCATGTCTTTGGTCAATAGTTGGGTTGCCCGGCTCCTGTGTTTACTACCTTATGATCCGCTATATCGGCTAGGGTAGTTAAGGGAGAACTACTGCGATTGTGTCCCGGTTCTTCCGGACGAGCACCTCAGCAGAGAAAGCCGAAAACTGACTGTCATGATGCGGCGAGAGCCGGTCAGCCGTTCGAGAGGTTTCAAATTGTTGGATATTTTTTCCGCTTCTTGTGAAGAATCGGTTCTTCCGATTAGGCGTGTATAACGCCCCTAATTCGGCCTTCCGAACACCAGGGGCTTCGCCAACTTTCTTAATTGTCAAACTCCTATGGCTAAGTGAGGGCAGTAAAGGCCGCATAGTCTGATTGCCTTGTTCGTTGCGCTAAACTCCTCCTTTAAGGACCAGAATTTTGAGTAAAGAGTGTTTAGATTTATCCCGAACACCCCCGTACTATCTACGTGGGGGCAGAAGCCGATGACTGGTCAACCCTCAGATTTAATAAACGGCCGCACAGGAGGTAAAATTTCAATCATAAGCATTATACTACATAACATCATTGTTCCACATTACAGGGCAAGGTAATACACATGTTCTCATGGGAATATAACATCCTTTGAACATTGCTCCGCCACAAGGCGGGACCCCTCCAGGACACCATCAAAATAGTGCTCGGGTCGACGATGCTCCTTGCCCTCCGGCGGTCCCTCGGTCATCAGCTTCTTGGCATCCAACTTCGCCCAATGCGTCTTTACGCGGGCAAAGGACATACGCGCACCTTCAATACAAACCGACCACTTCACGACTTCAAGCCGCGGACAGGCACTCACAAGCCGCCGCACAAGTCTGAAGTAGCTGCTAGGGTATAGGATCGGCAGGCCACAGCCAGACTATCAGGTCCTTCATGGCTAGCTCTACCAACCTGTGCAGCTCGACCAACTGCTTTAGGTGGTCGCTGAAGGGCACCGAATGTTCGCATCCCAGATATTGGGACCAGAATAGCTTCTCCATAGACATCCCTTCTTCGGCTCTATAATGCTCAGCAGCATCTGATACATTGTGCGGCAGATCCATAAACGCCCCTGGAAAATCCAAATTCAGGATAAGTACAAGGAACGCTTCTTCTACATACTTGTTATGCATGGTGAAAGACTTACCCGTCGTAATCTTCTTGGCCACCTGAATTTCCTGGAGGGCGCTCTGGGCTTCGGCTCATGCATCCTGCGCGCTCTGGCGGGCCTTCGCCAATTCGGACTCTTGCACCTTACAATCGCGCTCCAAGGTCTCCAATCTCTCTATTGCGCACTGGAGCTGTTGCCGCGCCTCGCCAACTCGGGCCTCGTGCTTCTCGCGCGAGGTGCGTTCCTTGGTCGCTTTGTCCTTGGCCTCGGCTAGCGCCTTCTTAAGGGCTGTCACCTCGGTCGTGGCCCCTAATAAAGCTTATGACACTTTAGTCCGGTTGGACTATTCATTTTTTTGAAATATACCCACAGGTTACTGCATACCTTGGCTATCCTCCAGCTGCTTCTTCACGAGGCTGAGCTCCTTCTCGGCCCGCTCCAGTTTCTGCTTCAGTCCGGAGACCTCCGCAGGATGAGCAGTGGCAGCCTGCAACAATACCTACTTGTTCACATAGACAACTCATGTTAGACTCTTGCGATATTTATTCTTGATCCTCTGTTCGGATTTTCCTCCCGAACACCAAACAAAGCATCAGAGGGTACTGTCTATAATGTGATATTTTTCCTACAATCACATTACTTACCTCAAAGCCTGTTAGAAGGCTATTGCAGGCTTCGGTCAGTCCACTTTTGACGAACTGAACCTGTTCTATTACCGTGCCCATAAGGACACGATGTTCATCTACGATAGAGGCGCCTCGTAGCGCCTCCAGCAGATTATCCGGTGCCAATGGTTGGACAGAGGTCACTGGTGGAACAGGCACGTTCCCTCGTGGTGAATGCCGTTCGCCGGACCCCGGAGCCGTGTGGATCTCCAGAATGGTATCTGGCTGAGGTCCGAAGGGAACTCGGGCCCCGTCACCAGTCCCCATGGGGACTTTTTCCTCCATGTGTCCGGCGACTGAAGAATCATCCTGGGGCGCCACCCCGATGATCTCCGGAAGCTCCCCCAGTCGGGGAAGGTCTTTTGCGACACTGCCTCACCGTCACCCTTGGGAGAGACGGAATGAGCAGGTGGCGGAGACATGCTAGCCATCTCCATTGAGTCTAGCGTTTCCTCTGTCGAGGATTGCGGGGAGCCATCGCGTGCCGGACTGTAATAACATGGTTTAAGGTATATCAATAGCACAGACCAGAAAGGCCAGGCGTTTTCGGATTCTGGTACTTACGAGGCGGCCTGAGGCTTGGTCCGACGAGGTCACTCCGGACTGCTATCGACATCCCACACGGAGTTATCCGCGAGGTAGCCTCTAACCCTCTTAGGCGTTTTCACCCCCGGACTTGTGGGGGCCGCTCTCTTCTTCCTCCCCACATCGGGTGGGGAGTCGTTTTCTTCTTCCTCTTCGTCGTCGCCGTCAGCGGACGAAGAGGAAGTCTTGCTTCCGGACGTCACGTCCGGAGTGCTTTTACGGCAAGGGCCCTTCTTGGCCCCTTTGGCCGCCTTCTTAGCCGTCTTCTCCGGCACCTCATAAGGTGCAAGGAACAACATCTTCTCCAGTAATGGAAATCCTTGGTCTTCGGGCAGCGGAGCCGGACAGTTAATCTCATCAGCCACCTTGATCCAGGCCTGACAACATGGATGGAAAAGCTTAGGCTTTACCTCAAAATATGCCAGTAAAAGGTATGCTTTGAAAACATGGAATAACTTACCGAATTAGCTTGGCGCTTTAAGCTAAGCCCGCGATCCTCGGTCATAGGCGGCGGCGTCTCGCCGGCCTTAAAAAGCACTCTCTAGATGTCTTCATGCGTCGTGCCGAAGAGCTCTTGCTGCGTCTGGTGCTTGGCCGGATCATACTCCCACAGATGGCAAGTCCGACGTTGGCACGAAAGGACCCGACGAATGAGCATGACCTGGACCACATTGACAAGCTTGATTTTCCTATCTATCATCTTCTGGACGCACGTCTAGAGCCCAGTCAGCTCGTCCGAAGGACCCCAGGTTAGGCCCTCTCTTGCCAGGATGATTTTCCTATCTATCATCTTCTGTCCTGCACCATACAAACCAACAAGCATTGTAAACATCCTAAAGGCAAACCTTGGCACATTATTTTTATTTCTAAACTTTATAAAAGCACACAACAGAAATAAATGACTCTCTAAAACTTCCGGGTTGTCTCCCTGGCAGCGCTTTCTTTAATGCCATTAGGCTAGGCATATAGTGCTCAAGTAGTGGATCCACCTGGATCCCAAGGTATATCAAAGCCAATTTTAATTAACAATGATTTGTGATTTAGTAGTGAGCACAAAGTAACATATATCATGCAACGACGAAGTCTAACTCTCTTCCTATGCATCGGCATGTCATAAAAGAACAATTCATGCACACATAGTAAAGGCCAATGCATCGTATAAACGGTTTCTTGCAATTTTATCATGTGGGAAACATAGAGAGGTGGAGATATAGTTCCTCTCTCATAATAATTGCAAGTAGGAGCAGCAAGCACATGCATATTATACTCATTAAAATCATCATGTGTAGTAGTAAAAGGCAACCCATCAATATAATCCTTAATAAGCACAAACTTCTCCGATATAGTGTAGTCAGGAGAATTCAAAAAGATAATAGGACTATCATGCGTGGGTGCAATAGCAACAATTTCATGTTTAATATACGGAACTATAGCAAGTTCATCTCCATAAGCATAATTCATATTGGCATCTTGGCCACAAGCATAGCAAGCATCATCAAAAAGGGATATTTCAAAAGAATCAACGGGATCATAACAATTATCATAGCATTCATCCTTCGGTAAGCACGAAGGGAAATTAAACAATGTATGAGTTGAAGAGTTACTCTCATTAGAAGGTGGGCATGGGTGATCAATCCGCTCTTCCTCCTTTTGTTCTTCGCTCTCCTCCTCATCTTTTTCATCCAATGAGCTCGCAGTTTCATCAATTTCTTCTTCCATAGATTCCTGCAAAATATTAGTCTATTCTGGGACAGCGGAGACTTTCTCAACAAACGCATCAATATCGGAATTGTATTCATAATTCTCATAACAATATTTAAGGATAGCTAAATTTTCAGGTCTGTAAACAGCATCATAAAGACTCTCAAATTCTTTGAACATAGATTCAATTTCATAAGCACCCATAAAAGCAACAAATTCTTCTATTTGTTCCACATCATAATAATCATATATACCATTAGCATAAGAAGCCAAGGTTTTATTATCATTAAATTTTCATAAAAAGGGAAGGTGTGGAGCCTTCATCCTAGAGCACCAAGTATAATCATATCTCAAGCATAGTTGCCTAGCATACCACTTCAACATATAAATTTGATCCCATAATAGTTTCCCTTTTTGAGTCAAGCGATAATCCCTAAAGTATTCACGTTGATCCAATGTGTCTCCCATTACTAGATTGAATGGGGTTTTCTCTGGATTATCAAAGTAGTACATAATATCTGTCACATAACGAGCATTCGAGGGTTTTAGGAGGTTCCCCATCTCCATGAGCAGCAAGTACACCTAATTTGTTTGGTATTTCGTGTTCCATATCCATAACTAAAGATAGAAAACAACTAAGAAAACCCCACGCTATTGCTCCCCGGCAACGGCGCCAGAAAAAGGTCTTGATAACCCACAAGTATAGGGGATCAATTGTAGCCTATTTCGATAAGTAAGAGTGTCGAACCCAATGAGGAGCTAAAGGTAGAACAAATATTCCCTCAAGTTCTATCGACCACCGATACAACTCTACGCACGCTTGACGTTCGCTTTACCGGAAACAAGTATGAAACTAGAAGTAGTTTGTAGGTGTTTTTGGATAGGTTTGCAAGATAATAAAGAGAACGTAAATAAAAAGTAGGGGCTGTTTAGATGAAGACACAACTAAATTAGTTTTAGTAGAGAGCTTTTTGTTACGAGAAAGTTATTTGTCCCTAGGCAATCGATAACTAGACCGGTAATCACTATTGCAATTTTATTTGAGGGAGAGGCATAAGCTAACATACTTTCTCTACTTGGATAATATGCACTTATGATTGGAACTCTAGCAAGCATCCGCAACTACTAAAGATCATTAAGGTAAAACCCAACCATAGCATTAAAGCATCAAGTCCCCTTTAGCCCATACGCAAACAACCTACTTACTCGGGTCTGTGCTTCTGTCACTCACGCTACCCACCATAAGCAAATCGTGAACATATTGCAAACCCTACAGCGGGAATCACTCATGCTTGTGCGACACGGAGAGCACCATAGGACAACACCAATAATAAAACATGCAACTCAAACCAATCTTGATCATCAAATAGCCCATAGGACAAAACTGATCTACTCAAACATCATAGGATAGCCATACATCATTGGGAAATAATATGTAGCGTTGAGCACCATGTTTAAGTAGAGATTACAGCGGGTAAGAGAGAGGTTACACCGATGCATAGAGGGGGGAAGAGTTGGTGATGATGGCAGTGAAGTTGTTGGTGAAGATTGCGGTGAGGATGATGGCCACGGCAGCATTCCGGCGCCACCGGAAGAGAAGGGGAGAGGGGCCCCTTCGTCTTCTTCTTCCTTGACCTCCTCCCTAGATGGGAGAAGGGTTTCTCCTCTGGTCCTTGGCCTCCATGGCGTGGGAGGGGCGAGAGCCCCTCCGAGATTGGATCTGTCTCTCTGTTTCTCTCTGTTTCTGCGTTCTATTTTGCTGCCCTTTCACCATTTCGTATATATATGGAGATCCGTAACTCCGATTGGATTGAAACCTTTGCCGCGATTTTTTCCCAAAAATTAGCTTTCTTGCGGCCGAAGAAGAGCGTCAACCGCCTTACGGGTGACCCACGAGGGTCCAGGGCGTGCCTGCCCCCCCTGGGGCACGCCCCCTACCTCGTGCCCCCCTCGCGCACCGTCTCGCGTTGATTTTACTTCCCAAAAATCATAAATATTCCAAAATAATTCTCCGTCCGTTTTTATCCCGTTCGGGCTCCGTTTGATATTGGGTTTCTGCGAAACATAAAACATGCAACAAACAGGAACTCGCACTGGGCACTGGATCAATATGTTAGTCCCAAAAATAATATAAAAAGTTGCCAAAAGTATATGAAAGTTGAATAATATTGGCATGGAACAATAAAAAATTATACATACGACGGAGAAGTATCAGCATCCCCAAGCTTAATTCCTGCTCGTCCTCGAGTAGGTAAATGATAAAAAAGATAATTTTTGATGTGGGTGAGTAGAGGGATGGCCTAGCCAGCGGTGGGAGTAGTACGGGCCGGTGAGGCCTCCGCGGCATCACAGCCGGCCACGGGAGGCAGGAGCACGTGACACGACCGGCGCTACTTTGGGCGGCTGGAGCAAGAAGACCAGAGGTTGAAGAAGCACTACGGCCGTTGGATGGACATGATACGATCATTGCAGCTAGAATCCTTTATATTGACTAAGTTGAGAAAGCCCTTGGTACGCGTCAACTTATTAGGCCCACAGCTCAGATTTGGCAGAGAACATATAGCCCATTTGCGATTTGTAAGAATGTACAGCCCATTTTCTAATTCTAATGGAATTTACTAAAGCCCATTTACAGTTTGTTAAAAGTACAACCCAACTTGTAGCTAGGACAACGATTAATAATTTCAAACAACCGCTCAAAACAGAATTCAAAAAAAAATTCCCACATTTTGATGGGATCCGAAATATTTTTAGCCAAAATTTCTAGTGAGGTTAAATATAATTTGAAAATAAAGTTGTATTACGTTAAAATCCAACGAAATATTGCGCGTGCAACAAGTAATGAAATTAAAATTTCCAAATTCCAAAAATAATATATTTTTCAAACTAATTACGTGTTTGGTGCATAGTAACTGTCCAGTTATTATAATTACATCCCATTTATTATTTCTTAAAGTCCATTTTCTTGTTAAGCCTAATGCATACCTCCTAGGAAAGTTTGCAGCCCAGCGGGGCGGAGAATAACAAGTTGACCCGGATATTGTGTACAACTGTCGGCCTAGTTGCATTGCTGGTGTTGAAAAAAAGGCCTGTGTAGTACAGTACAACCTAACATGGTTACTCAGCCCACATTCAGCGACGCCGGAAAGGCCCGAACAAGGCTTCTGTACAACTTTTTGAAGTCACTGAGCTCAATTAATAACTTAAGAAAAAAGTTAGATTACAGTGGAACCTAATTAAAAGCCGTCACGAGCAAATAAATAATTCAATGGGTCCCACTTGTGCGTGTGCGTGTGTGTGTGTGTGTGTGCGTGTGTGTGTGTGTGTGAGAGAGAGAGATAGAGAGAGAGACCCATCGGTCGATGCTCGTAAATACATCTTTCAGCCATATGCATTGCTGATGCTCAGTAAAACTTATATAGTTGACACAATCATATAGAACATCATAGCACACCGAACTTGCATACAAAAATTTCACGCAGGCGGCACAATCAGGATGGAAGCAGTGGATCGCTACGTGAAGGGCTATGTTGAAACCAACGAAGTCGTACATAACGGTTCATCGTCTTTATCAATGACGGGGAAATATCTTGAATGTTGTGCAAAGAAAACAGACAGACAACACAATAAGTTCTGCTAGCATATTAAGTTGACGTACAACCCTTTCTAAAAAAAGTTTAGGTACAAAATTAGAACATGTCACAATCAAATGTACTGGCATATCAGTGCTTCACACCCATAGCTCGGTTTTAACTAGTATCTGACAAGATTCAGTTGTTACCTCAAATTAGAGCACATCCAGGCAGCCAGCCCTGCCTCTTCTCCCAAAGAAGCAGTGGCCTCCGCCGCGCGATGGAGTAGGCCCTGTGCCATCCATTGTGCCGTGCAACATGGGGAAAGTCTGACGTTGACTCTTGTAATGGACGTCGTCGACGCACCCTAGCACCAGCGGCGGCGGCAGGACTTCGATTGATGGATTGACCACTTCTTCGACATGCACGAACACTCGATACAGGTACATCCCTAACGTGGTCCGCGGCGGCCTTGGTGGCGATGAATAGTACAACCCCGGTTCCTGCACCGGTATCTCAACACCAATCACCTTCGGTATGGTGGACGGCTTCTTCATCCATGCCATAACCGTCAGAGCCCAGCTGTCTGGAGGAACAAACATACTTACGAGCTCACCTCCAAGGTCGTTGATAAGCTCGTTCATGGACTCGCTGTTCCAAGCACGTCGAGGCATGCCGTGGAAGGTAAGCTTTGTTAAAAACTCAAGCTCAGAGGGCACCGAGCCCCATCCTGGGTGCCACCGATCAAAGCTCACCAGTGCGCCATCGCAGAACAAACACCGGGAAGATTCGAACACACGACTGCAGTCGAAAGTTGTCCGGAACCTGACGAAGAAATCAGCCAGTGGCGGACAGACTTCGAGGAGCAAGTCACTTATTTGGATGCCGTGCACAATGCCAAGAGCTTTGACAAGGTCGTCCGGCGAGACGGGAGGCCGATCGCCGTTGATGGTTACCATCAGCACTTTGCGGGCAAACTGGTCGTCAAGCGCCGCCATGCCACTATTGAGCGACAGCACGCAGCGACCGAAGGCAGGACGGACCTCAGGATCTCCGGCTCAGAGATCCGCGTTGACCGGCGACATGATAGTGCGCTTGAGTATAGGGAGTATAGGAGGGGGATTTGGGGGAACTGGAGTAGGAATCGAGATTCTAGAGGTGGGGGAGGGGCGGGAGACAGGGGATGAAAAGGTAGCATGAATTTCGAGCACGCGCCAATATGCTCTCGGCGCGCAAGCGCACGAAAACACCGGTGGCGCCCACATGTTGGCCTAAGAGTCTTTATTCTTTCTTTTTTGGAGAGCCCGGCCTTTTTTTCAGGATCTTTTGAGAGCCCGGCCTGAGAGTCATAATTGACCTGTTTGGCATTGCGTTACTACTCGGCCCATATTCAACGACACCTCACTGGCCCAAACAAGTGTACATCATCGAAAAGACACTGAGCTCAAATTATATAACTTGAAAAAAGGTGATATACTCTGAACACTGGAGAATGGTGATGCCCTCATTTAGCCCACCAGTAGTTCGAGACAATAAACAGTTCGAAACAACGATATATACAACATTCAAACACTGACTAGTGACTACTACTGACATAAACAACAAGACATGATAGTTCATAAGAAGTCTTGCTACACCACCAAAATGCACCCATCTGCAGCGCTCAGACTCTTGTGATCCAGACGAGAATGACATTCTAAACAGAAGCAACTAATACATAGTAAGAGTGACATAGACGAGGATGACCAAATGACAAGGAATATGCATAACAAAAGAAAGAACTACCCATCCAGAACCAGCAGCAAAGACAACAAAGTCATTCGAAGAGATGATCCAACACCATGATAATTTGCAGCCCCGCTTCAGCGACCAGTGATCCGGAGACACCAGTACTCCACCCTTTCGATGCAACAACCCAATTACCTATCAACCTAAAGGCTTGAACCACATCACTGCCTGTCGTAATTGAGACATCCAAGGATCAAAGTTAATCCGGATGCCTTTGTCATTCTCACCTTCTTTTGGCTGCAGGCTGTATCGTTGATAATCAGGGGAGTTTGCTCCCTAACTCCTAGGGCTCGCCGTGTAGACACAGTTTTCCATAGCAAACAGAGCCTCTCTGCCATCAAGGTCCTTGCCAACGGTGATCTCCTAGTTAATCGGATAATTGAGTCCGAGAAACAGAGAGTGTGAACCAAGGCTGTTTACCCGCCTCCAACTAAAAAATCCTAAAGGCCCCAACAAGCTGGTGTCCTGCTCATAGACGTAACAGCCACTGTCCGGATACTCACGTATTACACGGTGCTTGTATACAGTGGGGTTTTTGCAATATAACTTTTCTGGCTCATGTGTCCGAATGATCATCAGTATTTTGCCGTCGTCTGATCGAGCGAGGAACCAGTTGTGCTTGCCTGTTTTTGGCAAAGGTGGTGTGATTACAAAGGGCAGTAACTGCAGGGACACTGCATCATATCAAAAAGGACAGGCATTGTTAATGTAAGATCAGCATTGTTCAGAGTATGAGTACGATAATGCAAGAAACAACATTGATATGTCCCTGTTGGAACTGGGAGGAAAATACAGGGAAATGTATACTGGGTTCGAAAATATAGAAGTGCCATGCATGGTTATACTCATGTTATCTCGCAATCGATTCTTCACAGGAAACTACCATGTCATGCATGTTATGTACTCCCTCCGTTCCCAAATATTTGTCTTTCTAGGCATTTCAAATAGACACAACATACGGATGTATGTAGACATATTTTAGAGTGTAGATTCACTCATTTTGCTCCGTATGTAGTCACTTGTTAAAATCTCTAGAAAGACTAATATTTGGGAACGGAGGGAGTAATCATGTTCTGTCCTCACAAACAAATTCTTCAAGGTAACTAACAGACCATGCATTGTTATATACTCGTGTTCTGTGGGCAAAATTTTTGTGAGGATATTATTCTAGCCATTGATTGCTGAAGGGCGAATATAGGTATGTACACATGGTAAGCATTGCAGGATTTCACTACTTCCAAATATAGAGTTCTCCATATGCACATTTACTTCCCTAATGTATGGTTAGATGAAACCAACAGTGTGGTGCATGTTTCTACATCATGAAAATGAGGAAACTAACATGGCCATTGATACACACTCATATTTAGTAGTAGTATATAGATTACTGTAAAATAAGGATAATATCCATATATTCCTAACCGTTTGATTATTCAGGGTACAAATTGGCTGTAATGACATGGTCACAATCGCATGAATTAACTCATTCCAAATATAGCTGATTTACGGCGTCTCTAATACATTGCCATAGTTCTACTCAAATTCTGCTCAAACAGGGATATGGCAATCATCACAAAAAGTTCAAACAGTGTCATGGCGTCATCATTAACATGAGAGGGAAACAACTTACACGCGCCGTCCCAGCAATACGTGGTGCCATCTGCTTTGTCGATCGCGTAGATGATGCCATTGTATTCAATAGCATCATAGAAGTGTGTATCAGCTTTGGCGATGATCCACTGCGAGCCGAGTTGTCTCCATCTAAAGAAGGCACCGGCATAAATATAGGCGAGTCTGCGGTCGAACAAGGCAATTAGCTTGAATTCTGCGTAATTCGCATGTCGTGTGGGCACTTGGCAGATTACAATCTTCTGCAAAACAAGGTCCGTCCAATTGACGTAGTAATCTAGATGACTTGGACCGCGATGGTAATACTCTATATAATCCAACGGAGGAAGGATAGTCTCATGGGAGGTCTGGAAGTTCACGAGCACCAATTTTTACCGTCTTCTCTGAAGGCAGCCATCCAGTGGGAGTTCATGCCGACCCAGTACATACCTGCCAAGAAGTTTCGGGCGATGGTGATCGGATCGATGTCGAGGGAAATGATGTACGGCGACCCACTACATACCTGCAAAGAAGTTTCGGCTAATGGGGATCGGATTGAAGTCGAGGGGCATCATGCACGCCTCCGTACCATGGTGAGCCAATCTCGCAAGACCAGATAGCAGCAAGCAGGGTGTCTTGAAAAGCTTAGGCTTCGCTTCGACGATGGCCGTGTGCATGTCCCTCGAGCATGCAGCCAGCCGCAGGGCGCTCAACATATCCATACACGAACAACAGAGGTCGAGGATGTCACTGGGGAGATTGCTCCAATCGCGGCTCATATGGATGCTGCGCGGTTCGCGTTCGGCCATGGTGGAGTTTGGAAGGGGGATTGATTTATGGGGGAGAAGGATGTCGGTGCTGGAGCGCTAGCGAGGGAATAGTGGTACTGGGGGAGGTGAGTGAGGCGACGGTACACGGGGGCACAGTGAGATGGAGACGGAGACGGAGAAGGAGATGGAGATGGAGTGGTGCTATGGGAGCGGAGAGGGAGACGAGGCGAGGCGCCAATGTGCTGTACAGCGGCGGTGACAGACTGCACAATGCACAGGGTGAGGCTGACTTTGGTAACCCGAACACGCCGCCTGGACTAGTGTCAGGCGCAGGGTGTTGTCACTTCACTGTGAGGACCGGATGAATAGTATTTTGACCATCAAGTGTACCACAGTTGTACTACTACTACTACTAGTAGGAACATGAGTACTCCAGTATTGTATAGAGGAAATAGGTCTCCCGTGCTAGCATGCCTATTCACTTCATCGTTCAGGTATCATCCATATTGCGAGCAGAGCCAAATTCTCGTGCATGCCCAATTAACGCCCTGCCGCGATGCATGCAGTGGTCGTTCTGGTGCATCAAGGACGGCATGCAGATCGTTCCACACTTGAGAAGAGGAAAAATGGAAAGGTAGAACGCGGCAGCAGAGGAAGAGAACGCTGGCTAACGAGGCTGGGAGCGGATCGAGCAGGAAGTTAATGCTCCACGCCTAAAGGTTTTGGGAAAACCTGATTTTCATAAGGTGACTTATACTCACCTAAACGGAGGGAGTATTCCTTAACCAGAGAATGTTGTGCCTCCCACTCACGCGCTAAAAAAAACTACGACACATTTTTTTATCTATTTGCATATGTCCCACCTATCAGGAAGGATGGGCACGTACACGAACAGGTACGACTCATCAGTCTACCCGCATAGCCTTTTCGTTTAGTCTACCTAGCCGTCTAATCAACTGCCTGCACGCCACTTCTCCCATTTACTTCTCCATCGGGAACCGATTCTCCTCGGCTTCTTCACCTCCCCTTCGTCTTCATTTGCATCCAAACCCCGCTGCATTCACATTGTTTTAACCTCTTTAAATAATCATCTACTACTTCAGTTAGACTAGCCATCTAATCCTAATTCTCCAAACCATAGCCCTCCGTTCCAGCGGTTCCAAATGGCGAAAGAGATCGAGATGTAGGTTTTTAGCGTCCAACATGTCCTCGTCGAAGGCTCGATGCGCATAGTTGCCACCGTCTCCGTCCACCCAAGGGTTGTTCGGCAGTGGATCAACAATGTATCCAACTCCCTCGAAAAGGTAGAAACGAGGGTCATCGGTCTCGACGCAGAGTACACGGAGCGTGCCCCTGGGAAGATCCAGCGCGCCGCCGTCCTTCAGCTGTGCCTCGAAGATGATGTTTTGGTGTACCACATCATACACTCGCCCTCCATACCAGGTGAGCTTCACGATTTCTTGTCTCGGGAGGACGTATACTTCTGTGGGGCAGCCATCGAAGGGGACAAACAGAAGCTGGAGCCATACAACCTTGATTTGAAAAGCATCGCTGACCTACAAACCAGAATCAAAATTCCAGTAGAAGATTGTGATAAACAGACACCATCCCTATTCGACGTAGCAAATTTTGTTCTCGGTACAAATCTTCAGAAGGGTGACAAGACGGTGGCATTAAGGTCGTCTGGATGGGAGAATTATCCCTTGACGTACGAGCGGATAAAATATGCTGCCCTCGATGCCCGTGTGAGTTTCAAGATAGCTGCAAGGTCCAAAGAGCTTGTTGCGAAGCCGTCTCCCACAGAGAATGAGAACAAGAAGAAGTAGAAGTAGAAGAAGAAGAAGAAGAAGAAGAAGAAAAGGCTGCACCAGCAGGAGGGCATTATGGATGGATGAACTATTTCCTCTCTTGTAAAAAAAATTATTCCCTGTTGGAGTATATTGATATAGATGGACTATTTCGATGGTGTGCATGTCTTTGGAACAGAGTAGTAGCGTGGGTCCGCTTGACTATAAGGAACTATTTATCCGCATATATAGCTTTCTCTGCTACTCCTTCAAGTGATCGGTATGCAGTGCATGTGTCCGTAGACATGACAACTTGTCCATGGAAGTTCAACTACGGCGACCATCACGTTTCATCTCGTGATTCCCACGACGCCTCTCCAACCCATGGCACCACGCCCCCCGACGTGCGCCTCACCCCTCTCGGCCGCACCGCCCCTCTGCCTTTGTGTGCATGACATGTGGGCCACCTAAAATGCGGCGAGCATCAAGTTTCTACCACAGCCACCCGCGATTCCCACGACGCCGCTCGAACCCATGAAACCACATGTCCCCCGACCTGCGGCTCACCCCTCTTGGCCCCACTGCCCCTCTGCCTACGGGAGTATTACATGTGGACCAGTCACCTATCGGGTCCACATGTTATTGACTCAAAGGTAGGTGTAGTAAGGCGCTGAAGCTCAGTCCCGACGGCCCTGAGAGGGAAATGTACCTCCTGCGCCAGGGCTTGTGGTGCTCCCGCAGCACGAACTTGTGCCAAACTCGAGATTTGTTTCTTTGCTATACATGCACGCAATGATTTAATGGACATTGTAATCTCAACATGTGATGGGGAGCTCCAAATTTGAATTTGAAACTTACAAAACGAAAAGATTCAAAACAAATAAACTGGGAGAGAGGGAGTATATCGTAGGATGTGTCCCATACAAAATAAGTCCCCTGGTTTGTCACCGCGAAGATGCGGTTAGAAAGGAGCACATCGTCTTCCTACTCGTACGGCAACAAATCGGCCGCAGACAGCATGGTCCGCCTTTGACCGCCATGTGCAAGGTTCGTGCTATCTTATTCAGTCTCACCGTGGTTCCATCGTACCAATTCATGTGGTGGCCCGTTGCATGGCTGATCCCAATGTTGGACAAAGGTTCTACGGGAACGGTGTCACCGTTGTAAATGTTGTGCAAATTGATGTTGGTACCCTCCCGTACATATGCAAGCCAATCTCCACTCGCACCAAGCCTAACCTGTGAAACAGTGGGCAGGGGGAGAATTAGGAAATGGACAAGGAAGTAGTCTTTAGAATGCATTTACTACGTGATCAAACTCATCTTACCTGCTCATCGGAGGAAATCCGAGTGCCCCTCAACGTCGGCATCTCAAGGGGCGTCAACTTGCAACTACGGCCACGCCGCGCTGGAGAGACCCCTAAGGAAACATCCTTGTGCATTCCACAGAACATCAAGATGCATTTGTATGAGTAGTTTATCTTGTGAGAGAAAAGGATGAACGAGGGAAGGCCTCTAGAGATAGAGATGGACACTAGTACTACCAATGTGCTGGCCCGTGCGTTGCAATGGATCCAAAGTAGTAGAATAATACTTCTTCACGTGCTTGAAATATATACACTCTAGTTTTGATATACATGTGTTAGCAGACATGACAGCTTGTCCGTGGAAGTTGAACCACATCGACCATCACGTTTCTTGTTTCTACCACTGCCACACCCACACGCGATTCCCACGACGCCGCTCCAACCCACGGCACGACGTCCCCCGATGTGGACATGGATCCTCTGACGTGGCTATCACTGCCTTGCCCTGCCTTTCCTTCGCTGACAGGTGGGGCCCACGCTTATGGGTCCCACATGTCAGAGACAGAATGGTAGGATTGTTTGCGTCAGGGGATCCTCATCCCCCCGACGTGCCCCTCATCCCTCTCGGCCCCACCGCTCCTTTGCCTTTGTGTGCATGACATGCGGGCCAGCTGAACTGCGGCGACCACCAACTTTCTACCACAGACACACCCGATTGGACGCGGTTTGCCTGCTCCGCTGCTATGCTCCGATCGGTACTCCCGCACCATCGAATTTTCATCAAGCGGCTGTGACACATTTCGCCCCGGTCATCAATCCTCACCTGGAGTACTTATGTACTACAGGTAGTCCCCGCCGGTGTGGCCATCTATGCCTCATAACGCCCCGGTGCCCAGCTGTGGCACCCTCGCCACGGCCACGCCACCACCGACCGGTTCATCTCAAACGAGTGAGTCGCGAACCACGCCACCACCATGAGAATGACATGTGGGCCATCCGCATTTAAGGTCCGCATGTAATTGACTCATAGGCCGGGCACTAAGCCACTGAAGTTCGGTCCCGTGGGCCCCGAGAGGGAAATGTAACTCCTGCGGCAGGCCTTGTGGTGCTCCCGCAGTACGAGCTCGTGCCAAAACTGGAATTTGTTTCTTACTACTACCAACTAGTACTAGTAAGGTACACGTGCATTGCACGCATGAGATTCTGGTGGTTTGTGCATTATGCTTCTACATGTGGAGCTTTCTGGATTCTAACATGTGGCAAAATCTGGTGCAATGTAAGGTTAGGAAAGTTTGATTAACTTAGGTGAGTGTTTGGTTCTAGCCACACCTTAGGCAAGCCACACTAAGGCCCCACATGAGATACACACAAAAAATGTGGCAAGATTCCCTTAGGCTTGCCAACATGTGGCTCTCATTTTGAAGAACTAATAACTTTGCCTAAGCTTAGTTGTGGCAAAGTTAGTCATGAATTAAGTTCAACCATGGAGTCTTCAAGATTATACATGTGGCAGAATCTGGTGGATGATATCCAACGACCAGTAGTGCTAGGATTTGCCATCTTTGTACCGTCGGATTGGCTTCATCCAACGACCAACTTTCAAAGTTTTTCACACACTATATAGGGGGTATAGATATAGATGTGTCGGTCCATTGCAATGGATCCAAAGTATATCTATTTAGTGGAGTGCACTCTAAACACATTATCTATTTATTTTTCTCTAACCTTCCGTAGCCATGCAACCAAGCCACATAAGCTTCATGGGTGCCCCCCACATCATATTATTCATACTACGTTGATTGAAAAAAAGATAAATCACCCAAAACAAGATCTTCCCGTTTTTTGTTCCTACGATGTTGTGCCGTGCACGTACCTACTAGTTGTATAGTGGTAGTACTAGTAATATAGTATTAGGAGTACAAACTTGGTGCTAGTAGGAGTAGTACTTGTACGGAATGCTCCTACTCTATCAACGAGCCCCGTGTGACACACCAAATTTCTTGGCTTCCGTGCTACAGCTAGATCTTCCCCTCGTTTCTGTTTTCCAACCCGGTGGCGGGCGGGGTGTCGGTTTGCTCAACGGCAGTCCCACATGAAAGTGAAAATGCTAGGCAACATGCCTTCCCTAAGCTATGTGTCGTGCCGGACGGGCCGTATTGTACTCCCGATTCCCGGGCGTGTGGGGGTGCGACGCGAACGCGGCAGGCCTTTTCCTTTTACCAGCAATGTGCCCGTGCGTTGCGACGGATCCAAAGTAGTAGAATAGTAGTATTTGTTTACAAACTTGAAAGAAATCACTATTGTTTTGATATACTCCTAATATATTACTCCCTCCGTACCTAAATATTTGTCTTTTTTGAGATTTCAATGGGACTATCACATACGGATTATATAGACATATTCTAGTGTTTCTAGCAAGATGCCCGCGCATTGCACGAAGTTGATGGAAAAGGTAAGCACAACCTATAAATTGATGGATGGAGTACTAGTTACAGTGATGCATATAATTAAGCAAAGGGATCGCACATGTCGGTATTGACTGGAACGAGAATGCAACAGCACAATAAGAATTAAGGCCACGATGATGCGATTGCAGTGGTGGTTACAGAAGGCAAGAAGAAAGATGCATCCACGAACGTACGACCTCCTCCTCCTGAACTTAGTGCGCCGGGCCACTGACCGGCGGCTAAGGAGTGGCCCGGCGGCTTTTGTGGCGAGGTCGAGGTGCTTCTCAGCAAAGGCATCCAAGGCTTCCAGCCGGTTGAGGAAGGCCAACGTCGTAGCGTCCTCACTGGCCTTGTAGATACCTATGTACATGATTTGCTCATACACGTGGATGTGTAGGTCGACGAATTCTTGCAGGGCGAGGCACCTCGCGGCGAGTGCGACCTCCAGGTGGACATTCTTCGTGGCGTCGGCGGGCAGTCGCAGGGCCACCAGTGCTTGAAAGAGGTTCCGGCCATGGAGGCCGATTAGGGTGGCAGGCAATGAGGAGCCCGGGCGCGCGGGCTGGAGGAGTATGGCGATGTCGTCTGCGAGCTTCTTGAGGACGGTGAACTTGTTGCTGGTGGCAACGATCATCTGGTCCAACTGAGAGTCGTAGTTGGCGTCGACGGCGGCCATCCACCAGCCGGTCTCCAACACCGTTTGGAGACGATCCTCGGCGCCATGCCGCAGGCCGGCGTCGTGGACCATCTGGCGCAGCCGCTGGCCGCTCACGCGCATCACCGCCATGGGTCTGGAGTGAGCTCTTTTGCGCTTAGTGTAGGTGCTTAGGCAAATGCTTAGGTGCGTACGATGTGGTAGATGCATTGGAATGGAGGGGCGCCTTTATATGAGGGCAATGAGGGCAAACTGCGTTGCATTCACATCGAGCAGCCTCTTTTCCCGGACCTCCTCCCATTACTTCCCTCATGCATTAATTGAAGGAGGATGCATTGGCCGTTCAACATATCGGGAACCGCTACTCCCTCCCTCGTCTGCTTTAAAGCCGTATCAGGAACTGCGCCGCCCGCTGTCAAATCGAATACTCCCTCCGTCTAGGTGAGTATTAAGTCATCTTACGAAAACCAAATAGTAAACACATAGGCGTGGTGCATTAACTCTCATGTTGTTTCTTATTTTTTGACATAAACAGAGGAATCAACCAAGAAGAGATGTGGGGCTTGTATGCTTTTAATGACTTGAGACTATCAAACATGACATGCAGTGGTCAGTTCGTTGCACAAGAACAAATACAACCCACGTCAGCACACACGCATCTTATATAGCATCACATCCAATGGCTATAAAAGATGAATGAGACCAAATTATATCTCATCTAGATGAGTTCTAGCAAAACTGTATTAATAATACTTAGTACTCCTGCGCCATGTATCATATATTAGTATCATGTAGTACTTTATTTATTGCCATGTATGACACATAGTACTCAACTCTCTCTCTTTCTTCATTTAATTCTATGACACCTCATCAAAATTGCTAAGGCTAGTACCATTACAACCAGCCTTAGCAAATACTAAACATTAAGTTCTCTCGTTTTCCTCTCCACCTTGGTCACCTAGACGGAGGGAGTATACTGCGCGGGCTTTTCCGGCGCGGTAGGCGGGGCAGTTCCGCCTAGTCGGTTCGACAGAGACGCGAGAAGACGAGGGAGTAGGCTGCTGCAAACGTAGGGCTGTGTGATTTGATAGCGAGTTACTGCTGGGCAGGTGGGGCCCCGTGATTTGACTTGCCATTATCATTTTAACTGCGGCGCTACGACCGGCGTGAGTCTCCCGATTCCTGACCACCTCCATACAGGTGCCTCTCCCAATGCTCCACCATGTAGTAGAGGCTGGCTCTTGCATGAGAGCCCACTTCTCCACTTTTTCCTTGCCTCTCTTTCCTCCACATATGCAAAAATGCCATGTAAAGCACACTATTGTACTTACTTGCTCCTACATGTGCTTAAGCTTGCCACATAGGCATAAAGTCTGATGTGGCAAGTTAATCGAGAAGAGAGAGACTAGTTTGGTGACCCAAGGAAGAAACGGTGCTAAGCGCGTGTACCTAGGTGAAAAGACAATTTTGAGTCTATAGCTAATTAAATGAAGCAAACTTAGCAACACCATTTCATTGGAAGAGGTCACTCCTTGGCAATGCAATAAATACTAGTACTCCCTGTGTCCCATAATATAAGAACGTTTTTGACACTATTTGGCACTACACTAGTGTCAAAAACGTTCTTATATTATGGGACGGAGGGAGTACGAAGAAAGAAATAGAGAGAAGTAAAATAAATAAATACACTTATAGCCAACCTTATAGCCAAAACCTTGTTGTAGTATGAGTGACTAAGTGATGACTATGTATGACATGCCAACATCAGATATCCTAACGCACCGTGTTAAATCTCCAAGGGCGCGACCGCACGAGCGACGCGACGGTCGTGGTAGGCGCGACCACGATACGGGCTGCTGGCAGCCCTTGGATCTGAGATCAAACGGTCGCATGCTAAGTTGCTGAAAATTTCCAGAATAACCCTCCAGGATAGGATATTCACCCATAGGTCTAGAATCACGCCATGCAACCGTTCGATCTCAGATCCAAGGGCTCTCGGAAGCCCGTATCATGGGAGAATGGAAAGCCACTACCCTGCCATTTGCACGCTGGCAGTTTGCTCCTACTCGTCCCCGCACGTCCTTCAATACTACGGCGGTTCGCTCCTAGTCGTCTCGTCCATTCACATTACGGCAGTTCCACTAATCCTAACCCTCCTCCCAAATCCATGACGTCCCAAATCTCCCTGATCGGCGGTGAGTACAAGGTCAGAACCATCACCGACGATGAGTTCGACATCATCTACACCCGTTCTTCCGCGACGGTGAAAGGATGCCTTTCTCGCTTCAGACGCATGTTCGAAGACTCAAATGATGAGTGGGTCGCTGGGCTAGATGTTGACTACACCACAGTCCTGGGACGAGAGAAGGATCTAAAGGACGAAGAGAGGAAGAAGCCCGCCGTGATCCAGGTTTGCGTGCATGACTTATGCTTGGTCTACCACATATGCCATGCCGACGTTGAGTGCCATGATTTTAACAGCAACCTAGTCAAATTCGTTACTGTAGACTTTGGTAATGACAAAGAAGTCCCGCGTCGGATAGTCCTCATTGTAGGCAACACCTTCGACCTCCAGAAGAATCGGCTGGTGTCCTCTCGTCAGCCTTCAATGCGGACCCTGGCAGGAGCCATGGTTCATCCTTCGTACGGTAAACTAGAGAAACCTCCATACACGTTTCATCGTCATGCATGGCAGAGGAATGTACTAGATATAGACCAGATCCACTACGCTGCAATGGATGGCTACCTTTGCTTCAATATCTACAAGGGTTGGATGAAGAGCAACAACCAAGTGTGCGGTTCAAGCAAAGAAGTATCGGCCAAGAGGAAGAGAGACACGGACGAAGTCGAGGACGTGGACGAGGACTCCGAGTAAGGTGGCAGTGTCGTTGCTCATGGTGGTTCTAATGCAGTGTCTACCGGAATAGTTGCAAAGTTTAATTTCAGGTGTGCTTAATTTAATTTGAGGGGTGTGTTGTGCTAAGCCCCCAGCAGAACTATGTTATGTTTCTTCTTGTTACTTTAACTCTTCAGTACGTACATACTAGTATTTCTTACATTTCATCTTTTAGTTGGTATAGTACTACTACTCATTTCTTCACATTATATACGTACAATATATATGGCCAACATCATATAGCCAGTAGTTTAGTTGTCAAAGAATTTCAGGGTGCTTAGTTTTGTCAAAGAATTCCAGGGTGCATAGTTTTATTTGAGGGGTGGGTTGTGCACTTGTGCTGGACACCATTATTGTGACAAGCCTTTTTAATAGTACTATATGCATAATTTGGCGACGAGCGCTCTCTATATGTACGACCTTTTTTTAATTTCAAGTTTTGCTCCATGGCACAATCCATCGATACTACTACTATACAAAAGTGGAGTATATACATTTTTTAAAAGGCTAGAGGGCGGGGCAGTCTAGCTCGGTCGGTTTCACGAGAGGCGAGGGCCTTTGTGATTTGACGGCTCATTACTGCTGTCAAAGCGAATAGTACTGCGCCGCCCGGTGCACGCCCGGCGCCTCCATTAAACCCCTCCATTAAACCCGAATGCAAACCGAGAATCCTACTCCTGCCACACGTCCGTTCATGAGCGGGCCGGAATTAAACGCAACACCGACCGAGCTCCTCCCGTCCGCCCTCAGTTTAAACGAGGCCAGACGCCAGCTAAGCTCCTACCGTCCGCCCTCTATTTACACGAGGCCAGACAGACAGCGGGCAAGAATCGCACCCCTCCGCCGCTCCCCCATCTCCTCCTTCAGCATTTTCTCCACTCTTCCGATGGCTTCCGATGAGCCGTTCTCCGGCATATTACCCGGCTGGGTGGCCCGTCGAGCCCTCCGGATACGGGTGAGGCCGCTCGGTGCTTCACCAACCTCGCTTGGCCCGACGGAGCCAGTTTCCGCCCCAAGCAGGCGCGTGGTTCAGCAACTCGCCGCTCCAGTTTAGCTCGATGAGGAGTGGCGAGTTGCTCCATGCCGGCACGGCGGCTAGCACGCCGGTACGGGCGCCGTCGCTGCCGCGTCGGACCGCACCACCAGTGTTTGCGGTGGCCGCGCCTCCCGTGCCTGCGGCAGCGCCATGCAGGCAGAGACAGAAGCCGGGTGTGTGGAGAGCGACGAGTCGGTGGCCAGCTTCTCCGTGTCCGCCGCCATCAGCGAGGAGAAGTAGAACACGGGAGGCCGCCGCCACTTGGGACCCATGAAGGCGACGACCGCGGATTCAGGTGGTTTCTTTGCTACTTCGTCTCTTCCGAGGACCTTCGTCGACCTCGCAAGTGTCTGACGGACATGAGGAAGACAAAGGGATCCGCGGGCGGCCATTTAGAACTAAAATAAGTCTAGATACATCCATTTCTAGGACAAGTATTTCCGAACGGAGGGAGTATTAATTATACAAGAGAGCCGGATTGGCACCTCTTAGTTCTTGTAAATGTAATGAAATCCATCATGTTTATGAAGATCCGGCTTTTTTATACGAAATCCTTCATGCTTATACGAAATCAGTCCGTGTTTGCACGAATTTCATCTCGTTGGTTAGAGTTGTAAAAATGTATGCCGCTGGCGTTTGATGTCGTCCTCCGCTTAAGGAAGCGGGAGGAAATTTGCCGGCTGCCGTTGGAGATGCTCTTTATGCTGCAAATAATAGAGTGACATCCAATCCATTTGAGTTAATTGCCTGTATGATTGTCCCTCTATAAAAAGTTAATTGCATGTACAGTGTACACGTGACTTGCAGGGTGGCTACAGCTTCGTACAGAAAGTTAAAAAGAAACAAGTCCATCCATAATCTTGTATTCTAAGTACTCTGTGAGTTCCACTGTCAGTACAGTAGCGAAAGAAGTATATATTAAATAAGTCGAGTAATATATAATATAAAAAATATAAAGTTAAAAGACAGAATTCGAACTCATGTCATCGCATTGTGAGCATCCGGCGCTAACCAGCCCAACACATTTTTGTTGTAGACCATGCTGGAGATATATCTCCATGTCTACTCTTATATATACTCCATTCGTTCCTAAATATTTGTCTTTTTCAGATTTCAAATGGACTACCACATACGGATGTGTATGTAGACATATTTTAGAGTGTAGATTCACTCATTTTGCTCCATATGTCTTTTCAGGAAGGGGTCAGATTTGTCCTTGATTTATTTATGAGGTATCCAGATGGCACTGCACCGCCAAGAAAAGAGGGTAACATCAAAATTATGGACTACTTTTTTGAGTATGTTGGTAAGGTCCGGTCATAGTCACTTGTTGAAATCTCTAAAAAGACAAATACTCCCTCCGTCCGGAAATACTTGTCATCAAAATGGATAAAAGGAAATGTATCTAGACGTATTTTAGTTTTAGATACATCTCTTTTTATCCATTTTGATGACAAGTATTTTCGGACGGAGGGAGTAGAAAACAGAGTTGGTGATGATGGTGTGCGTGCCATCCTGCAATATAGGCTGTCGGATTTATATCTAACGGATAGGAAAGAAACTATGGCAATTTTGCAAAATTATACCCACACGTCTCTCCACGTTCGCAAATAAGGCCTTCCCTCGTTCAACCTTTTCTCTCACAAGATAAACTACTCATACAAATGGATCTTGATGTTCCGTGCAACGCACGGGCAGCTAGCTAATTTCTTTTAAAATAGTTGCTGCGATAATTGGGTTGAAGTGATATATTTTATGTCTGCCCCGAATGATTTCAGATTCACTAGTAGTAACAAAGAAAATTTTGCCTTGTTAATTAACAGAAAATAGGGTGAAAACAATCACATGAGGCCGGTAAAAACAAGGCACACTGGGTTCAGCGTCATCGTCACTACAGCTGTGCGCGCGCGAGAAGTCTACATATCGAGGGGGCTACCGAGCGAGGCACCGAGACACAATGTTTGAGAGAGAAACCAATTGACAGATTATGATCTGATCGAGTTGTCACCCTTCTGCTGTCATTGTTGGGGGGGGAGGGAGAGAAAGACGTATTGAGAATGTGCGCGGTAGGCACAGAGGCACAACTAGCGAGTGTGTGTGTGTGTGTGTGTTTGAAAGAGGAGTAGATGGATTATTATCAAGATCGATGTGCCACCCTACTCCTTCGGTGCCGGGTAGTGTGTGTGTGTATGTTTGAGAGAGAAGCCAGTCAATAGATTAGTATCAAGATCGAGGTGTCACCCTACTCCTTCGGTGTTGGGAAGTGTGGGTGTGTGTGTGGGGGGGGGGGGGCAGTGACACTCACATATCTCTACTCTTATAAAAAAACAGAGTTGGTGATGATGGTGTTCCTGCCATCCTGCAATATAGGCCATCCGATTTATATCCGACGGACAGGAAAGAAACTAGGGCAATTTTGCAAAAAGATACCCACACCCCTCTCCGCATTTGCAAATAAGGCATTCCCTCGTTCATCCTTTTCTCCCACAAGATAAACTTCTCATACAAATGCATCTTGATGTTCCGTGCAACACATGGGCATCTTGCTAGTAGGGAGAAGGAGTTTGTGTGACACATATCTAGCTATATTAAGGGATAGGTAGATAGCATATGTGTGAGAGACATTATTATATTTTGAGACATTAGTGGCTGTGGGTGGGCGGAATTAAAGGGGTGGGCGTGTTAGACATAGAGAGCGTGTGTGTTTCTGTGTGAGAGACTTGTAGGACGGGGTAGAAAGACGAATTTAACCTTGACGGAGGGAGAGAAATACACGAAGTGCGCGTGTGTGATTCCGATGCCCACAGGGAAATGAGATATGTATGCGTGTGAGAGAAATTGCACAATTCATTCACGTATCACTATCTAGCGATCGTGGACGTGCATCGCTTGAACATAAGTCAATATCTACTTCGTATCATGGCCAAAGGTACAATATCGATTCAACGCTATAAAGATTGGGCTCTCACATATCACATTTTTTTCTATTTAAATAAACCTTTTCAGTTGTGCATGCCAAAGTTACAGTGATGTTTCTTCAAACAACCAATGTAGCTATCATGTATATGCACCATTGTTACTCTTGCATTTAAAATTAATTAGTCTTGGATGATTTAAGTTTCTATTTTGAAGTAATATATGTAATATTCATATATGAATTCAATGGGTACGCAATTTATGAAATGGAGGCTATGTAATCATATGAGGTAACACTTTTAAGTAGCTGACTACAATATCCATTTCTTTTTGTGCGCCTCTACACTAACACGTCAATGCATTATGTTTAAAGTAAATAATCAATGGCACTAAATTATCTATTTACACGAGAAATACATAGGCTGAGCATTTGATCCCTTTTTTGTGAACGCGCCACTACACCCGTACGATTGGCCGCGCCCGTGTGAACGTCCAAGTTATCGGCGCATCATCCCGAGTTATTGTCTTTTTTCTGGGGTGGACTTCACACCAGTTATTAACTACTGACGCGTGCCCCGTGTACACAGTCTAGCATGACCTTCCCGCTAGCACAGTCCAAAATTAGTTGAAACTGGATACGAACGATCCCGCGGGCGGCAAAATCTCCCGCCTCCTTCTAAAATTTCCACCACCTTAGTCTTTAGCATGCGAAATCCCCCTTTTGTCCTTGGTGCACGGAGACCAACAGTTACAATACCGCCCTCATCTACATGATAGGTCGGGGCTGCTTTGGTAACTTCCGGTTCCCCCACTACACGGCACCCCCATTTCCTCTCCCCCTCCCGCAAAAACGATTAACTCCACAACACCAGAGCATCTTACATCACGCCGTCCATACTTCATCGCCCTTTCTCCCCTCCCCTCTCGAAACCCTAGACTGCTCATCCACCGGCGTACCATAGCCCATTCACTGCCAGCGGCGTCCACCTCACCGGATCTGCTTCTGCGGCCGCATCTACCCCTCCCACCTCCCCTAGAAACAAGTAGACTGCTCATCCACCACTGTACCACAGCCCATTCAGTGCCGGCCTTGTCCACGGCGCCGGATCTGCTTCGCCGGTACTCTCGTCAACCGCCACGCATCTGCAGCGGCTCATTCGTACTCCCCACCGGAGACGCTTCGTCCACACCCCACGCAGCCGCCCCACCGACGCCCCCGTCGACGACCTCTGATCCTCTTCGCCGACACCTTCCTCAACCCTACCGGAGCTGCTTCGCTGACACCTTCCTCAACCCTACCGGAGCCGCTTCGCCGACACCATTGTCAACCCTACCGGAGTAGCTTCGCCTATACCATTCTCAACCCTACCAGGGCCGCTTTGCCAACTCACAAGTCCACGGCCTCAGATCCGCTTCCTCGCACCCTCATCCAACCTACCGGAGCAGCTTCTGACGCCCCGTCCACGGCCGCAGATCCGCATCGTCGACACCACCCTTAACCCAACCACCGGAGCAGCTTCTGACGCCCCGTCCACGGCCGCAG